>NC_135865.1:24586910-24844410 GCF_031162955.1 Sander vitreus
TTGTATCAGATTTATCTTTTGACTTCTCGCTTTGACGGCCATGGTCTTCTGCAGTCCACCATGTTATCATTGCTTATTATGCTTTCTACATGAAAATCCAGAGGGTAGCTTTATGTCCATGCTGCCTTTAGAAACATCGGCATTTTGGGCTTCAACGTCTGAAATAATGACACAGTATGACGATAATGGAATCCACATGTCGGAAAAACGTTATTTATTCAAAAGCCCATGTATTCCGATAATCCGTGTATGCAAGACATGTATTTAAGGGCAATTTAAACCCATAAGAGACAAATGTAGTTTAAAAAAAAATCGATTGGTTTCTTTAAATGATTAGTATCTATCGTATTTCTCTATGATATTTCTGCATATTTTTTGTAAAACGATTAATGCTGTTTATCGCAAAGCACATGTTTGTTCTGAGTTTACAAGCTCCGACAAAAACTTTAAATTCAAATAGTTATAGTAAAAAATGCTAGATTGGGGCGGTTAGGCGCAGCATTTGAATGCAGCGTTAGCGGGCGGTAGCTGGTCTGCGCTCTGAGCTGCAGAGCTAGTGCAGTAAGTAACTACGGCCAGGTACGCTAGCGTCCTGCCTCTGTGAACGCAGCCAACGCGGCCTTTACGAGTGCTGGATTAAAAGTAGCTACGTTTTTATCAAACCCGCAGCCATGGCGGCTGAGACTGACAGGGTAGAGCCTGCGGATAGCGAGCAAGAAGAGGAAGTCGAAGATGTGTACGAAGTGGAGAGGATCATTGACATGCGGGTGGAAGAGGTAAACCTAACGTTAACTAGCTAGCTACCTAGCCGCTCGGCAAACATGGCTGGCATAGCTTTCACTCCACTCTCACGACGCATAGCCCACCTACAATGCCCAGACACTTTCCGGTACATAAACGCCTGTCTACAATGTATTTCAAGTGTATTTTGATGCATTAACTCTCTCACTTAGTCAAATGCGATACTCCTTTGTCACTGTTCGTCCATAGATAGCATCATTTTTTTAGCACAACTTCTCCTATGACGTCCGCTCGCCTCTTTGCTGCTGGGGCCAAGGACGGACGCCTTGCAAGCTTGCAATTATTTTCATTATGTGTGCTCTTGCCCAGCAACATAGGTAGATTAAATACAAATCCTGGGAATAGCGCTAGTGTCATTGTGCATAACACAGATTGGATGGTGAGATATCCGAGCGGTAATGCCAGTTAGTAATTCCCATGTATTTGCGCCATGTATTTACGCCACGCTGACATGGCAACAACAGACCGACTAACGTGTTTTTCACAGAGAAACGCCTCACTAAATAATAATAAACTACAACTGATTATTTTATCTTACTTAGACTAACGAATTGATCTGCTACGTTAAGTTACTTGAATATTTCAGCAGGGCTTCAAGTGATATCACATATCAAGTAGCCAGTGATGGAATAAGTATTCAGATCTTTTACTCAAGTTAAAGTATCAATGTTACAGTTTAGAAATACTCTGTTACAATTAAAAGGAATGCATTCAAACTCTTAAGTAAAAGTACGAGCATCAAAATATACTACATACTAAGTATTCAAGATTCAAAATCCTTTATTAATTCCACAATGGGGAAATTCACACTGTAGCAGCAGCAAGGGATAAGAGGAAAGTAGAGGACACACGTTAACACACAACAATAATAAATATTAAATAGAGTATTAAAATAGTAAAATGTATTTACAGTAATTGCACAGTAAATAGTAAAATGTATTTACAGTAACTGCAAAGTCACATGTTTTATTGTATATCTTATGTTTTATCAGTCCTGGTGTGTGTATTTTGTCCATGTGGTCTACTGAGAGCAGTGCTGATTGTAGAGTCTGACAGCAGCAGGCAGGAAAGACCTAACGTTCCAAAGTACCAAAAGGCAAGGCAGCTTTATTTGTATAGCACATTTCAGCAACAGGGCAATTCAAAGTGCTTTACATAAAAACGATTACAATATTAAAAACAGATAAAATACGAGAATAAAAGTTACAGTGAGAGTTGCGGCGGACCTGCAGTTTTCTGGGAGTTTGTTCCAGATATGTGGAGCATAAAAACTGAACGCTGCCTCTCCCTGTTTAGTTCTGACTCTGGGAACAGAAAGCAGACCTGTCCCAGAAGATCTGAGAGGTCTGGGTGGGTCATATTGGAGTAGCAGATCAGCAATGTAGTTTCGCCCTAAACCATTTAGGGATTTATAAACCAGCAAAAGTATTTTGAAATCAATTTTTTGGAAGCCAGTGTAAAGACTTGAGAACTGGGGTGATGTGATCCACTTTCTTGGTCTTAGTGAGGACTCCAGCAGCAGCAGCGTTCTGAATCAGCTGCAGCTGTCTGATAGATTTTTTAGGGAGACCTGTAAAGACACCTTTACAGTAGTCAACTACTAGTTTACAGAAGATAAATACTTTGTATTCTGCTGGATTATATAAAAAAAATACACAATTTATTAGTTGATTACATGTGTTTATGAGATGAATCGGCAAAGTAACTTGCAACTAATGCTGTCAAATAAAGGTAGTTGAGTAAAAAGTACAATATTTGCCTCCAGAATGTATTGGAGTAGAAGTAGAAAGTAAAGTACAAGTACCTCAAAATTGCCTTTAAGTACAGCACCTGAGTTTCAAGTTTCATTCCAGCACTGTTAGTAAACAACCTGGGGCATGAGTATGTTACAACGCAACATGCACTTAACTAATATTTAATAGCTTTAGACATCCTGCTGAGTAACTGTAGTTCCTGCTGGTCCTCAACGTAAAAAAAAAGCCCGTTTTTAAGTAACTAACTCATTAATAATTTACTTCAACTCTTTATTTTGGTAATCAGGACTTCCAAAAACATTGTATCTCACACAAATAAGTGCATCACAGTGGCACAGATGACATTGTAGTGGTGAACAAAAGTATGAGTTCAGTTTTATAATCCTACTCTATTTATTTGAGGAATAAAATGTTTGTGTTGTGGTTCTGATTGAATACCTTCAAATCTTATATTGACACTAGGCTATATCAACATATTATTTATAATCAGATTTTTAATTAATTAATCAGAACATTTCGATTGTTGGTGATTATACTGGTAATGGCTTCTTTGGAACAGTTTATTACTATTATCTCTTCACATGTTACAAAGGCATGCTTTGTCACAAGTTGCATCACATTTTCACACTTGCATACTAACTTGCCCTTCCTGTGAGTGATACTGGAGGGATGGCTTTTGTTTTTATGAGTGGAGATGGGATTTTGCCTTGAGTGCCTTTGCATTCACTGTATTTAGGCTACATTAGTTTAAGTTATCAGATGCTCCCCCAATCTTTTGACACTCAAGTTGATTTATGATTAGAGGATTATAATTAAACTGAGTTAACAAAGGTGATTTATGCTGGAGAAACATTATTTATCATTGCGCTTAGCTGGATTTCAAAACATGTTTTTTGTGTTTTGCAAGACTGCATTTGCATAACGAAGACACGGGAATAAGCAAAGCAAAAAGGACACATCACTACTCAAAGTTTTGAAATGTATCCAACTGAACAAAAGTGTATTGATTTAACTGTCAAAAGTAAAACTGTTAAATAAGTCAGTTTCCACGACACATGAAACACATAGCATTGAGGGACCGATGTGAAGTGCAAGTTGAGGGTTACAAGAAGGTTACCGAGCTAATACGAACCTTAGTGAGTTATTAACACAGTTGGCTTTGCTGCTGGCCTCAGATATAAAGAGTCCCTTAGAGGCTGCCAGGGTTTGTACCACCTGTGTTGAAAAGCATGGGAAGGAACATCTGCCTGCTGGCAGCCGTACAAGACGATTCAGTCTTTAAAACAGTCTGCTTATATATTGGTGCAATGATGCAAAACATATGTGAGCACTAGTCCAATCTAATGTGATAGGTCAAAAATAAAAAGGTTATATAATCACAGTATGTCAATCAGGATGCCAGAAAAGCAGAAGGTGCACCGAACTATCTGTGAAGTAAGGGGCAGCGGTAGCCTGTGTAAATGCATGTTAAATGAATGAATGGAACAGTATATCTAAAGTTAGAAGATTGATATAGTCATTATGATAACTGCGCTAATGTGCTGTATCATAGAAAGACTTGTTCTGTAGGTGTGTGTTGTGTCCTGTTTTTATTGCTGCAAACTTTAAAGGGGTGATAGAATGATTGTATAGGGTATTTCACACAGTTGGGCTGAAAATGGCCCGGGTGCGGCTAAAACAGCCAAGAGAAAATATCCCCATCTGGCTTCAAACTTCATTTCTGCTCTAACACAAACTCATCAACTAATGTTACTGTACAAAGCACCAGATACACAGTTCTGTTACAGTTTCATCCTCCATTGTGCCGCGCACACGCCAATGCAAAGTTGTAGTTGTTGTAGCAAACTAGTGTTGTTGTAACGTTACCCTTGGGACATAACAAAAACTCCACCAAGAAATAATAACTCAACCTGTAGCTAATCAGCACGGGGACATTTAGCGGAGAGTGAAGCCCTGCAGGCACATCCTCTGCGCCACTGCGTTAGATCCAGTAAGTACAGTCAGGTCCATAAATATTGGGACATCGACACAATTCTAATCTTTTTGGCTCTATACACCACCACAATGGAGTTGAAATGAAACGAACAAGATGTGCTTTAACTGCAGACTTTCAGCTTTAATTTGAGGGTATTTACATCCAAATCAGGTGAACGATGTAGGAATTACAACAGTTTGTGTATGTGCCTCCCACTTTTTAAGGGACCAAAAGTAATGGGACAACTGGCTGCTCAGCTGTTCCATGGCCAGGTGTGTGTTATTCCCTCATTATCCCATTTACAAGGAGCAGATAAAAGGTCCAGAGTTCATTTCAAGTGTGCTATTTACATTTGGAATCTGTTGCTGTCAACTCTCAATATGAGATCCAAAGAGCTGTCACTATCAGTGAAGCAAGCCATCATTAGGCTGAAAAATCTAAACAAACCCATCAGAGAGATAGCAAAAACATTAGTTGTGGCCAAATCAACTGTTTGGAACATTCTTAAAAAGAAAGAACGCGCCGGTGAGCTCAGCAACACCAAAAGACCCGGAAGACCACGGAAAACAACTGTGGTGGATGACCGAAGAATACTTTCCCTGGTGAAGAAAACACCCTTCACAACAGTTGGCCAGATCAAGAACACTCTCCAGGAGGTAGGTGTATGTGTGTCAAAGTCAACAATCAAGAGAAGACTTCACCAGAGTGAATACAGAGGGTTCACTACAAGATGTGAACCATTGGTGAGCCTTAAAAACAGGAAGGCCAGATTAGAGTTTGCCAAACAACATCTAAAAAAGCCTTCACATTTCTGGAACAACATCCTATGGACAGATGAGACAAAGATCAACTTGTACCAGAGTGATGGGAAGAGAAGAGTATGGAGAAGGAAAGGAACTGCTCATGATCCAAAGCATACCACCTCATCAGTGAAGTATGGTGGTGGTAGTGTCATGGCGTGGGCATGTATGGCTGCCGATGGAACTGCTTCACTTGTATTTATTGATGATGTGACTGCTGACAAAAGCAGCAGGATGAATTCTGAAGTGTTTCGGGCAATATTATCTGCTCATATTCAGCCAAATGCTTCAGAACTCATTGGACGGCGCTTCACAGTGCAGATGGACAATGACCCGAAGCATACTGCGAAAGCAACCAAAGAGTTTTGTAAGGGAAAGAAGTGGAATGTTATGCAATGGCCAAGTCAATCACCTGACCTGAATCTGATTGAGCATGCATTTCACTTGCTGAAGACAAAACTGAAGGGAAAATGCCCCAAGAACAAGCAGGAACTGAAGACAGTTGCAGTAGAGGCCTGGCAGAGCATCACCAGGGATGAAACCCAGCGTCTGGTGATGTCTATGCGTTCCAGACTTCAGGCTGGAATTGATTGCAAAGGATTTGCAACCAAGTATTAAAAAGTGAAAGTTTGATTTATGATTGTTAATCTGTCCCATTACTTTTGGTCCCTTAGAAAGTGGGAGGCACATATACAAACTGTTGTAATTCCTACATCGTTCACCTGATTTGGATGTAAATACCCTCAAATTAAAGCTGAAAGTCTGCAGTTAAAGCACATCTTGTTCGTTTCATTTCAACTCCATTGTGGTGGTGTATAGAGCCAAAAAGATTAGAATTGTGTCGATGTCCCAATATTTATGGACCTGACTGTAAGTCCCGCTCTATTGTCCGATATCTACTCGTTCTAAACACTTTTCTTTGGGCCAGTATTCCGTTTTACAGCCTGGAACACTGCATTTACGACCGTGGCTCATTTTCAGTATCCTTGAAAAACTTCCAAACTTTCTTCTTTCTAAAGTAGGCTACACAGCGCAGCTTGCAGCTAGCTTGTGTGTGAGATCCTGACAGAGCTCCACCTCAGCGAGTCTGTGAAGGTGGAGAGGCCGACCGAAAAGGCAGCAAACCCGGCAGGCAGCCGCCAGCTGTCAGGGCAGATTGTGGAGCTTCTCAAGTCCGACACACAGTCATACCAAATTTGCAATTAGCCATAAATTTTCGTAAAACGACCCATATTTGAGCTCTACATAGTTGATGTCTCGCATAAAAAAAGTCTCAGAAGTGAATTTAGTAATGAAATAGCAGATGAACAATGTGTAAAATTTCTGAGATCTGCGCGACCTAGATTTGGAAGACTAGCTGATCTCAGGTCAGTGGTGTATGTAAATTTTGGGGCGTGACAAAGGTATAGACTAGAGCCAAATAAGGTAGAGCCACAGAGTTGACGTCAACTATGAGCTTTGTTGAGATTCGCCTGTTTTCAGCAGCAGTTTCAAATTGTGAGATTTGCAGAGGAAAGATGTCAATGGGACTTTGAGGTTCTATGTATGTTCTATTTACCCACGAACTGTCATAATTCAACTATGACAAGGTAAACTCGGTTTTGCATTCTATCACCCCTTTAAGACACATTTGACTGTGACAAGATAAGGGTTTGCCTATTCGTTTGTGTGAATCCATGAAAGGGGAGAAACATTGTTTGACTTGATTTTGGGTAATTTGTACGCCCAAGCATCAAGAATCTTTTAGCAGTTTTTCAACTAACTTTTTCCCTTGTATGAAAATAATGTCCAGACTAAAAGACAGATTTAGACCAAGTATTGTCATTTGTGAAACGTCACACTCGGTGACTATGGTCATTTCACAATAAAAGTCATGTTGCATCTTTTTTTTTCTCTCCAGCATTTAATCTAGTAAACTCTGCTTTTTAGGCTTCATGAAGCTTGTAGTGTTTTTCTTGCGCTCTTGTACAATATATCATCTAATATGAAACAACAAATGAATGAAGAAAAGAAAAATGTCCTCTCTTCCAAATACTATAATAATGCATTTTATGTAGTCTGTCAGCCATGTTTGCATGCGGGTAGTCATCATCCGATCCTGTTGGCTGGTGAAACAGTCAGCAGTTACAGTCTGACCACCAGCCGTAGTGTCAGGTTGGTATGGAGGTAATGCTCGAGCTTCATATCTTCTCTCTGTTTTCAGGGTGAAGTGCTCTACAGAGTCCGTTGGAAGAATTACTGCTCGGATGATGACACTTGGGAGCCAGAGGCCCATTTAGAGGACTGTCGCGAGGTCCTCTTAGCTTTTAAGAAGTCCATGGCTGAGGTCAAGGCCAAGAAAGAGGCAGAAGCCAAGAAGATTGTGGTAAGTCTAAGTGCCAGTCAGGTATACAGAATACTACTGATACTGTATTGACCAAAATAATAATACTGATGTAGGTACCGCATTTTGACTCTTACTTATTATGACTTGTTGGCATGACCAACCTGTATTTTGGTTGGTTGCAAAACTCACAGCTGAATTGTCTAGACATCTAAAATCTAAAAATGTGACATTGTTTGTTCCGTTCTCCTATTAGAAACCGCTGCCTGCAAAGAGTGACGTGTTTGATGCCGACTCTGAGAGTGAAAGTGAGGGCAAAGACCATCCAACTGAGGAGGCCATCAAGAAAAAGAAAAAGACAAAAGTCCGGGAAAAAGAGGAGGGACCACCTCCAAAAGAGAAAAAGAAGAAGAAGAAAGACAGACGGAAGGAGGAGTTCAGGCCTCTACCGGCACCCGAGACAGATGATGATGATGATGAAGAAGAAGAAGAAGAAGAGGAGAAAGCCCTGACTCTACCCTCTCCTCTAAAGGAGAATAAGACTGATTCAAAAAAGCGTTTGGTTGACTCTGATGAGGAGGACGACGAGCCTGTTCCCTCCAAAAAACACAAGAAGGAAAAGGGGAAAGACGGAGGAAAGCATAAGAAAGAAAAGGGAGAGGAGGGGAAGAAAAAGAAGGGGAAGAAGGAAAGGAAGACGGAAACCTCTGAAGACGAGGACGCTGCACCACTAGAAGACGACCTGAGCTTGTCAGAGTCCCCAATGGACGATGCTGCATCGGTAAAGTCAGCCGAAAAAGCCCGTTTGGGCGACAAAGGCAAACAAAAGAAAGGGAAGTGGGAAGTAAAGCTGCAGGGCATTAAGGACCTCATCCATGACAAAAAGAGCAAAAAGCCAGACGCCACGCAGAAAGAAAGCAGCCTCCAGAAACTAAAGAACCTCACCTCTAAAGCCAAAGAGGACGCTCTACACTCAGACTCCAGTGATAGCTCCACCCTACATAAGAAGGCCAAGAGCAAAGGGCAGGAGAGCACGCCAGCACCACCCAAAGTCCCGTCTTCCTCCACATCCTCTTCGTCCTCCTCGTCCTCTGTCACAGCAGCTAGCAGCACCAAGCTGAAGGAGGATGAGGTGGCTAAAGAGGAGGTATTGGGGCAGAAAGATGCCACGGGCTCCACTAATCTATTTGAAAAGTTCTTGTTAAACTGCGAGGCCAAGGACCGGGCCCCCCGCAGGCCGCCAGTGCATCAGCCCGCCGCAGAGAAGATCAGCAGCAAACCCACAAAGGTCCAGTATTAATGCTATGTTTATTCATCCATCATATGATGTCAAATGTTGGGACACATGTTGATTTAACTTGAGAAAAATGCAGAAATCATGTCTTTGGTTTGCCTGGTTGGAGCCTATTTTGTCTTCTATGCACACCTGGCTAATGCATTCATGTTTGTATCTGGAAACCCATGTGTTGAACTGATCAAGATTTGTGTAAGGTAACGTGAGACTACATAACTTTTTAACTATAAGTGAAGACGTTAGTACACAAATGTGTTTTTTTAGCGTTATATAAAATTGTATCTATATTGTTTATTAAAAAAAAAAAAAAAAAGTAAAAACTATTTAGCTTTTGGGTGTCAACGTATTCAATCATTTTTTCTCAGATAAGCAAGGCTTGTGTCAAATGGTGAACCTCTCATTTCCCTTAGCCACAATTCATGTTTGCCCTGATTGATGGACCCTGCTGCTCAGGTGTTCACAGTGAATACTACAAGATGTTAACATTGTATTTTCTTTTTCCAACATTAGCTAATAGGAAAGATTGAGAAGATCCCCAAGACAACCAAAGAGTCTCCAGCTCAGAAACCAGAACCTGAGAAGATGGAGAAGACCAAGCAATCAGATGGTATGCATGACACACAAGCACAGACAAATCACATACAAAAAAAGTTTAGTTATTGATGTTCTTAGTTTGAACATTTACATAGTAACATCAACCGAAACCGACTTCACATAAAAGACCAACCTAACACCAGGTAAAAACGGAGTCTAGGTGCGATTGACTCTTTTGTTATAGCAACAAGAAAATGTTTTCACCCTGAATATATAAATATTGTTTATGACTGCTCACTCATAAGGAGATGACCATACGAGATGTTCTTGTCAGCAATGTTTTGTTAAAGGCTGTCTTTTTGACTCCCAAGAAATATGACGACTTTTCTGCTCCCCCCTTTAGTCTCCAGACCTGGCCAGAGTTACGGCTTCAGCCTAGACAGTGACGAGAGGGAGGCAGAAGAGTCTACAGCAATGCAGAAGCCGGGAGAGGATTCCCGGGAGAGGAAGGAGAGGCCGGAGGAGGCGCAGCGGCCCAGCTGGGAGAGGAAGACCCCAACAGAGGACAGGAGGAAGAGGAGAGAGGACAGTGAGCCCAGACTCTTCATGGCATGTGATGACGGTCAGGACACCCAGGACCCACCAGAGGGCGCTGACAAATCTGGTATGTTTCTGATTGGCCACTGAGCAAATGCTGAACTTTCATGCTTCCAAATATCAAGCTGTTTAACCTAAAATTTTACATTACCCTGGCGCCTGGATAGCTCACATGGTAGAGCGCGCGCCCCACGTACAAAGACTCAGTCCTTGTGGCAGCGGTTGCAGGTTCACCTCCGACCTGCAGCCCTTTGCTGCATGTCATGCCCTCCTATCTCTTCTTTCACATCCACAGCTGTCCTGCATAATAAAGGCCTACAAATTCCCCCAAAAACAATCCTTAAAAAATAAATAACTACAGCTACTACTGTTTTTTACGACAACAAACACTGATGGAGGTTTAAAACACGTATGAGCAATATCTTTTGAGTTGCTGTATGCAAGGTTTCAGCCTGCCAACTAATAAAGCATCTTTCTCTGCATTCTGTGTTTTACAGACAAAGGCCAAGCCACTTTGAGTCTGGGAATGGACCTCAACCTGGACTGGATGACTCTGGACGACTTCCAGAAACATCTGAACGGGGAAGATGAGATCCTGTCAGGTCCACCGTTATCACCCAGTGAGTATTTTCATTCCAGTGTGTGTGCAGTAGAATACCGAAACAACACGTTCGGCTTCTTGCCTGCTTTTTTGTTAATAAATTAAAAAAATATGTAGGCTCTGCTACGCTATTAAGCGATTGCTCTGACTAAAGGAAACTTTTCAAACACCGACCACCACCTGTTTCAGGCAATACTTGATGACCAATGGCGCCCCTCCATGCCGTGTGTGTGTGTGTGTGTGTATGTATATGTATACAAATATATAATATAAAAAATTTCTATTTTCTTTCAATATTTTGTCTAGTATGTTTTTGTTGTGAAATCTACATGGTATACTTTCTCTGGGTGTCCACGGGGTTTTAAAAGGTAGTAAATCAAATTAGTAAAAATGAAGGCCATTAAAAGGTATTAATCACCATTTTACGAGGTATTCATTTTTTTAAATTTTTTTTGTTTTTATCTGGTTTGAGGTTGAGGTAAAAAAATATTTGCACATGTTAAACAAATTATGATAATACATTAGAATATATAATGTATACAAAAGTCTGTATAAAAACTATGTATTTTTGTTCTCGCTTAAAATTGTCGGCAGCCTACTTAGTCGGCCAAACCTCCGGGACCTCTTAACCTGTGACCCTTGCTGTCATCAGGTCAGCTGCTAGCTGCTATCATCCTCGTTTTTCCTGCCGCCACGGCATCACTATTTTATGAATGAAACATGGCGGAGAAACGTAAAAGTGCCGATAACTCCTCTGTATGTCCTCTGTAAAAAAGAAAGTAAGGCTCTATCTCGAGAGTTACCTCAACTTCGGTTTCGGAGGGGGGGGGCTCAGCTTTTCTAAGACATAAGTAGGGGGGGCGCCAAGGAAAAAAGGTTGGGAATCACTGACCTAGACAAACGTGGACAAATGCAAATTTTCCAATAAATGGCTAAAGGCCCTGGAATTTAAAGACTGGCTCAGACCTGTAGAGGGGAAAGACCGGCAGACTTACTGTTCGGTTTGTAAAAAAAACATTAGTATAACGTGGATGGGGGTTAACGCTCTTCGGTCCCATATGCAATATACCAGCCATAAAGCTGGAATATGTGGAGAATAGTTATCAATCTCCAGTTTCTGTGCTGCTGCTACCGTTAGGCCTACACCACCGCAAACCAGGGCCACCGCCCAAACCGTTTTATAAATCTCAAACTCTGTTTAATGGTTAGAAACATGTTGCCGTATAAACCTGCAACTCAATGGCATGTTGGTTTTAAAAAATATTGAGAAGGTATTAAAAGGTATTGAATTTACCTCCAGGATTTCTGTATACACCCTGTTTAAACTATACCTTGTCCCTGTCAGGTGAGTTGCGGGATGCTGTAAAAAGTGGAGATTACATGGCTGTAAAATTGGCACTTAATTCCAAAGAGGACTACAATCTGGACCAAGAGGTATGTGCATTTTATAAAACCATTCATCCAAACCATTATTATTTTTATCTGCAGACTAGCTTGTGCCTTATTTTATTTTGTTCCATAGCATTTTTGATTAACATACAGTATAGCTCAAGGCTTCTTGATTCAAGATTCAAAATCCTTTATTAATCCCACAATGGGAAAAATTCCCACTGTTGTTGCAGCAGCAAGGGATAAGAGGAAAAGTAGAAGACCGATTAACACACAATAATTAAAGAGAATAAATATTAAAATAGAGCCTTCAATTCCAAGACAAAAGCAAATTTTAGAACTTGCACCTTGGTTGCCCTGTGTGTGTGTGTGTGTAATGGGGTTATATATATATATATATATATATATATATATATATATATATATATATATATATATATATATATATATATATATATAAAAAAATAAAATGTGTGTGTGTGTATCTATCTATCTATCTCCTGGCCAATAAGGTGGGTGGGAGGCGGCCGCGGGAGGACTTCACTTCACATGAACAGGCAATCGGGCACGCGAGTAGTTTATCGGCAGCTAGAAGAGATTAATGATGAGCACCCAATCACGCGTTTTTAGTAAATATCGACCGATAATGATCGGTGTTCATCAATCGGGGCATCCCTAATGAAAACTATATTTTAAAAAAGAGTTCTTTTCACTCTAAGTCTGGTTTGCTGTTACAGGTTATTAACATCAGATGAAAAATTACAGTTTCAGAAACATTTTAAAGTTACATATAGTTACTTTTAAATCAATATTTTGTCAAATTATTGATTTCTTTAGTAAGTAGCCATGTAATAAGTGGGATAATGTTGAGCTTTGCGTCAAGGTCCTGCATTACCCTGTTGGAGGTTTAATTCGCGATAATGACCCGCCCGCTCTATGTTATATTAAATTATCATTAGGGATGTCACGACAACCGATACTACCGACACCTTCCGGTTCTAAAATGACAAAACACCGACGATGCCCATTTTTTTTGAAGCACCGTAGGCACCGTTAGTGACGATGCCAGTGTTGGCAGCATCGGTGCTGCGCCTCTTCCGGAACTGATGGGGGCCATATACACTTCAGAGTGTTCCAGTCGATACATTCAGAAGTAGGAGGTCACGAACAAGTGGCTGAAGTCACACCCTTCTATTTCCGGTACATACAAAGTATGAATGAGAGTCAACTCTACCCGACCTAAAAAAACGGCATGTTCACTGCAAACTCACGGTCCTCTCTTCCTGATTTACAGCCCCCCCTCTCTTGACTTTAAATAACTCCCTGTTGTCGGCTACGGCCGCTGAACAGGCTACACGTTGTGTTGCCTGCTCCTCCGGTATGGTTAGCCGTTAGCAGGGTTAGCATGGCGGCGTTAGCCATGGTTGGCCAGGACCAGTCGAGATCACTTAACTGGCTGTGTCTCAATTGTTTTTGCAAGTAACCAACTCGGGTACTCTAGCTATATAATTCAATGTGAGTACACAAATGTTGAAATGACATAAAATGCCCGTCTTGTAGCCGTGATAAATAAATATAGATATAGAATAAAGATAAATTAGCCTGAAGCTAATGCTTAGCTACCTATTCAGGAGGAAAGTAGCCAACTCGGCATCCTTTTGGGCTCTAAGTTGTCTCCATCTTTCAAATACATCTCCAATATTTACCCGGGGTTTGTAACATCTCTGGTCACGCAACTGTTAGAAACACTGTTGTTGTTTTTGCACAGTACCTTTTGAAAAGATGCCTGGAAGTCTGGAATGTGTTTGGGGACACTAGTTGTTCCACTATGACCATTAATTGCACTTTAATATGTTGTTCTATGCTCTATTGCACATGTTTTGTATGGCTTGTTATGACATTTTGATATTTTTTTAAATACTTTAATAAAGAAGTTCATGTTTCAAGTTAAAGTACATGGAATCTTAGAAAATTCCTCTTTTTTTTTTCTTTTTTTTTTTAACTGTATCGAATCTGCATCGAGAATCGTGTTATTTTTGTATGTGTGCCTTTTTTTTTAGCTGTTTTGAGCACAAACATCTTACGTGGTATTTGTTATGACACATAACCGATGCATGTAGACATTTGTCTGTCTCGGATACAATCATCTGCGATTTGACTGCATTCAATTTTAGACTTATGGAACCTCTTACGTCAGGAAACCCTGTAATACATGTTCAAGTTACACAATAGTATCATTAGGAATGGAAGATACTGAACCGTAAACATGCCTGACTAAAGCTACATGATGTGGCATAGATCATTTCATTCCATCACATTCAAAGGATCTTAATAATTAACCAACAAAGCGCTGTTAGAGGAAAACATTTTTTGTGCACCGTGCAATCCGTCTCTTCAAGTTCTACATCCACAGACTTAATCGTTTCATATCTACTAATAATTCAACCCCTCAAGATGTTTTTCACAACTCCAAAGCACCTTTGCTTCTGAAACAAACCCAGGTAAGAGTGTGGCCTCAAATACTTTAATTTTTCATGGAAACGAATATATGATACATGTTAAGCGATGTTGTAATAGTGTAAATATTTTTTTGTTAATGAAGTCATTTAGTTTGATAGCAACCTTTGTTTGTATTTTATAAAGCAGGAACACGTGTGTGGTAATTGGTTGGTTTTAAAGTTATACCTATAATGTCTTGAAAGTTAAAGGGCCATGTTGCTAACGTTCAACCTGAACTGTGTTGTTCTAGAATATGTAAAAAGCTAACGAAAATCACCACTGACATAAAATGCTCTTTGCTCTAATAACTCGTTGCTGTTAAGAGCTAAAGTTAAGCTAGTTTATCATATCAACCATAACATGGTTTAAAATGGCTCTTCAATGTATGCACTTTTGTCATTTGGACCTAATATTATTCAGTCATCATTATATATTCATCATAATGTGTACACATTAGAGACTGGTGTCATCTTTCCTTGCAGTGAACACGCCAATGGAAGAACACATGAAGTAATGGGACAAGATGAACCCTTTGAAGCAGGTACATACTGCATATGCTTTCAGAACATGTTTCATCATCATGATCATAGCACAACATGTGCAGCCAGCATGCACTAGTAAATAATATGTATTCAGGACTTCTTTTTTTATTTCATCATCAATTTATCAATCATTTTACAGCATAGATGACATCTAATAATATTACTTAAATATTTGTATGTGAATGGCTGAACACCATTGAACTGTTCCCATGTTTTGCATCTGTACCTAGTCACAAGTTTTATAGCTCTTACTGGAAAAACACAGCTATGCTAAGCCAAAACATTTTGTATATGGCATCAAAAGTAACCCAATTATGTGTTTTGATTGCAAGCCATGAATGCAGGTGTAGTATTAGTGCCTATTCTGTTTTTTCCCATGTAGCATTTCATCCTACACCCCATGACTACATATACTTGCTTAGACATTTACAATGTCAAAACGCTGCTTGATCCAATAAAGCCATTAACTGTTCTCGAATGGGTCACATGTGGTTTTTGTACTGGAGACATGAGAGGTGTCAGGGGTTTTTTGATATCGATGTTGGGCTAAAAAGTGATGTGTGGCCATCACATTGACTTCTGTTTGAATGAGCTTGGATCTTGGTGGGGCGTTGCCAAGGTGCTGATGCATTTTTAAAAAGCAATTTAAAAAATGTACAAAGAATTTTGAAAAAGGCGGTACGAAAAGAAAAGTCTTGAGGCTTATCACCACTACTTAACCAAAATTCAAACAAAATTTAGCTCTATTTTTTCTTTCCCCTACATTTTTTATTAGAAAGGGTCTGTGTTTTAAGTTCACTCAATCAAATTATTCATGGGGTCTGATTTGGCAATGAGTCTTACATATGCTTGTTCTTTTACAGGCTTGTACTATTGGTGAGACGAGGTCATTTGAAGGAGAGAGGCGCTTGATTGAAGAGAGAAGTTCGAGCGATGCTCTTAGGTTGACTTCTAACCTTGACAGTGCAAGAAATGAAGAGGGTACTCCAAGAGTAAAATCCAATATCCCACAAGATTTGGATTGTCCAAAAGATGGCGAAAAAATGCCAAGCTGCCTTGTAAACACTGAGCAAGTGACACTGAGGGAAAATGAAAAGGTCCAAACAGGTGGAAAGGATATAACTGAATCCAAAAACGCTGCTTGTGATTCAACTACCAAACAGGAAAGTCAAGGAAAAGAAGGTCCGAAGCAAGCAAAGGAAAACGCGATGTCAGGCGACACAAATGGTGGTTTATCAAGTAAAATGAGTTTGGACTTTGATTATTCCAATCTAAACAGAAATGCAGAAGGGATGCTGACAGAGGACGATGACAAAACGGAACCAAAGGGTGTAGCTAACAAGCAAAGGTCCCCTGGGGAAGCAAATTACTCAAGTGATGAGGCAGAGCATGTGATGGCAGGTCAGTCAGATGGTACAGATCAAGTTCTGTCTGAGTCGGGCACAAAGGAGATTCCTAAAAGGCGCGGCAGGAAATCTGTGGACAACAAACAACCAACACGATCCAGTTCAAGGACCTGTAAGAAAGTGTTTGAAACAATACCTAGCACAGTGGGTGATGAGAGAAAAGAGACAGGAAAAAAGCACTTCTGTTTATATTGCAAAATGGCTTTTACCCAACTTGCAAAGCACTTAGAAAAGAAACATGCAGAGGAAATAGATGTTGCCCATGCAATACACTTTCCCAAAGGTTCCAAAGTTAGACAGTCTTTGCTTGACCAAATTCGCAATAAAGGAGATTATGAACATAATTGCCAAGTTCTCAAAAGTGGCGAGGGGGAAATTGTGACCAAGAAACAGGTTAAAAATCCCAGTGTATCGGTTCGTGACTTCCTGCCTTGCCAGCACTGTTTTGCTTTTTATCGGAAAACTGATTTATGGAGACATGAGCGGTCGTGTAAGGCCAGAAAAGGAGATCAGAAATCCTCTGACGGGACAAAAAGAAGCAGAGTCCACAGTGCTGCCTCCCGGCTGCTTCCAATGTCCGAGTTCTTAACTGGAGGCTGTGAGGAGATTATTCACATCATGCATCAAGATGACATCTCGAGGCACATCAGAAATGACCCACTTATTTGTAAATATGGCAATGCGTTGTCTGCTAAGTATGACCATGACAAGTCCCAGTTTGCTTATATTGCACAAAAGATGAGGGAACTGGGTAGATTTGTGGTGGCTGTAAATGAGCTAGACAAGAGCGTGAAGTACTTGCATGAAATATGTCTACCATCCAAATTTGAATTAGCCATTGAAGGGGCCAAAAAAGCTAGTGGTTTTGACCCCAGTTCCAGTAAGTTTAAAACCTTTTCCCTTGTCACAAAGATCGGCTACTCTTTGAAACGAGCTGCGGAAATAGCTTTTGGGGAAAGTCGCATGACAGAGGACAGTGAAACTGAAAGTGAAGTGAAAAAGTTCATACAACTTCTTGATACAAAATGGAGTGAGTGTTTTTCACGCAAAGCTCTTGCATTATCTCTAAAGCAAGAAGTCAAGAAAGTGGAAGTAGACAAATCAACTGTGACAGAAGATTTGATAAAACTCCACAAGTTTATCACAGGGGAAGAAGAGGAAGCTAGGAAGGAGTTAAAAGAAAGTCCTAATTTGTCAACATGGAAAAAGCTCAGCGAGGCCACTCTGGCAGATGTGTGTTTGTTTAACAGAGGAAGGGTAGGAAATATTGGTAGAATGCTCTTACAAACTTACACTTGCAAAAAGAGTATGGGTACATTTGTGCCCTCTGCAGATCAAATAAGGAAAAGCACAAAATTGGAGCTTGACCTTGGTAGCAGTTTCACCAGGTTAGAACTAGAGGGTCAGTATGGGAGGAACATGCTGGTTATGCTAACAGAAAGGATGGTTTTGTCAATCGACTTACTCATTGAAAATCGAGAACAGGCGGGTGTGTCGAAAACAAACCCATACCTGTTTGCACGGACTGAAGGTCCATCCTTCATCAGAGGATTGGATTGTTTCCGAAGGTCTGCAATGGAATGTGGAGTTAAAAACCCAGAAGCACTTTTGTCCTCATCATTAAGAGAGCAAATTGCCAGCTGCTGGCAGCTAATGAGCCTCAGTGAAGGCGAAGTGGATCAAGTGGCCAAGCTGTTAGGAAAGAGCAGCGAGGAGTGTTACAGCCTCTCAAAAAATGCATCACAGCTGGAGGAAGTGAGCAAACAACTTCTCAAGATGGATCGAACACTGCCATCAGGTTCACCCAGCACTGCAAGTGATGGTGAGTACCTTTTTGCTCCTTTTATATTCTTTTGCATGAATCTGTTGTTTGATTACAAAGTGCTTTCAATGTATACGTGACATTGGACAGAAATCGCCACTCTAAGATCACTTACTTGCTTGTTACGGAACTTTGAACGGTATCACCCAGTCTTCATCGGCAGATTCAGTTTTCTCAGTTGTCATGGAACAGTAGATGTTCAAACTTCAATTTTTTCAATCCCTTTCAGGACTTGACAAAACAGTCTCCACTCAGGTCTATTTAGTTGTTTGTTCTGGAGCTTTAGACAATATCAAACTGTCTTGGAAACAGCAGCTGATGAAACAAATCTTGCTTTTCCCAAGATCAGGAATGAACTGTCAAGCTCTAAAGTTAACGGTATTATAATTTTATTTTGAGAGACTACTGCATTCTTATTTCTCTTATATAACCATGATACACTCTTTATCTTTTTAGGAACTGTGCAGAAGGCCGCTTTAAAGAGAAGACCTTGGAATGAGAGGGAGCAGGCTGCAGTGAAGCGTTACTTGAGTGAATTTATCACAGGGCTGAAGGTTCCAGGCAAAAAGGAGTGCAATGCTTGCATAGCTGCTGAACCAGATCTTGGTGGAAGATCTTGGACGGACGTCAAAAACTATGTACACAATACTCTACAGACGATAAGAAGGAGAAATAACCAGCATATGTCTGAAGGGAATGTAAATGTGAGTCCAATGGATCCAAAAGCTGGAGTGCAAACCACAGAGAAAGATTTGGAAGACTCAAACATCGTCTGTAGTCTGACAACAGTGCATCCAGATCACCTGAGGGAAAGTTCACATTGTTGTATGACAATGGCTCCAACCAACTTCCACCAAGAGATCACTTCAACTTATACATCCTTGTGTTCTACTGGTGCAAACATGATCCATACAGGTCAACCGTTGATTTCTACTTTCACACCATTGAATGCTACGGATACACAAGTGGTTCCTACATTTACTCCACACAACACTACAAATGCACTAATGCCTCCTCCTTACACATCAGAGAACAACATAATTATGCCATTGTCTCCATCTTATACGCAGAATGCCACAATTATGCCACCATCTTCTGTGTATATACCCCAGGACACTACAGGTTCAACAATGATTCCTAATTTTTCCACTTTTACTGCTCCAAGCACTTCAATGGTTCCTACATTCACAAGTGTTACAAGTTCACCAATGGTCCCTGAATTCTCAGCACTAAATGACAGAAGTAGGCCTATCATTTCTTCATTCACTCCTCTGAACCATTCAAGTGCACCAGCTTACCCCACAGGCCTTTCACCATGTAGGGCCCCTACAACTGCACAGGTTGTCCCAACAATCCATAGACCCAGTGTTCTTGACAGAACACCTGTTGTACAGGAAACTATGTCTGCTGCAGGAAAAGGAGTTACTCCAGCGGTCAAGCCTCAAAAGAGAAACAAGAGGTTGTGGAGTGAGGAGGAACAGGCTGCGGTGAGGCGGCAGTTTGGAGACTTCTGTAAACTGGTCAAAGTGCCAGGCAAAAAGGATTGTGATGCATGTTTAGCTGCTGAACCTGCCTTGAACACCAGAACATGGAGGGAAGTCAAATATTTTGTACATAACTCAATTCAGTCAATGAAAAGAAGAGGGCATGTTGTCGCCACCAAAGAAAGTGGAGGCCAGGAACCAGAGACTCATAATAATCCAAACACAGATTGGGATGGTCCCGTTTATCTGTCCCTGTAGATATTTGTAATGGACTTCCAAAAAATAAGTGTTAAAATAAGTGATCTGTGAGATTTTAGAGCTGTGCGAGGGCTGCGCTTTTAACCTCACATTATATGGGGCTTAAGAATTCAGTGGATGTTAATTGTTGTAAAATGTACTGTCAGTGAACCATGGTCTCAGTAGGCATACAGATCTTGACAATTACAGACTGCATTGCCATTCTTTTTATCACACTTTTTAAAAAGTATTCGGAATCAAGTCCACCGGACCAAGCTATTGGCGTACTGTTGCATGAATATAGATGAAATGGGTGGAACAAAGGACATTTGTATTGTAGCTCTGGCTCAGAAAAGGCTATTAATGTTTTTATATGGTTAGATTGCATATAAACATATGTTTCACAGTCAAATATGTAACGCTCTCGAAAGTACTCTAATTTAGATGTAATCATTTAGTAAATGTGAACCTCATTTTGCTAGGATTTGCAACCTGCCACCTGTCATTGGCTGTGGCAAGTAGCCACTGTGGCACCCAAACATGCTTTCACAATTTCAAATGCAGTATTCTTTAAAAAAATAAAAAGGTGAAAGCAATGGCTGAATTGTTTGGGACTCCCCAGTCAATGTGTGACCAGGTCATTTCCCACCAGCACTGAGCAAAGGTAGCCTCAGTGACTGTACATTTCCAAAAGGATTTTTCCTCTTCATTACTTAAAAACGTACTGAGACACCTATCTATCTTTCTGCCTATACTGTTTTCAGTAGCATTTTTATGAATTATGATGATGATCAAAAACAAATAGAAAACCTACCAGCAAATCTTTGCATTCAGTCACTCCAACATAGATGTGCATAGACTTGCTTTACATGATTCCCAAATGCCTGGCCCAAATGTACTGTATTCTTGCTTTAGCCAGCCGCCTATATTGTAGATGGCGCGTGATAGCCTGCAGCAGTGATGGCATTCCTTCCTTGCTGATGTTAGACAATTAAGAGCCCCATTTGCATAATTTGCACTCTTAATTATGAAAAACATTTTTTTTTCTTTGAGAATCCTGTTGATAAATGTTCATGATCTTCATTTATGTTTTTTTTTTTTCATGTGTATCAACTAGCTGCTGAAAGGTTTGGTTGAATTTTTGTATCACTATACAACAACTGTGTATAACATGTAAATACTTTATCATATTTGATATGCTTTAATTTGAGGTAATTACACTGCATTGGTCTCATTTGTATCACTTTGTTTTATGCTTTTAAGATGTGGATGTTTGACATTAATATCCAGTTGCCAAGATCAGATTGCCTTATTTTGATTATTTGCTCGATAATTTTTTCCATGATTTTTTCCTTTTCATGTGATCACATCTAGCCCAGATGCCCACATACAGACCTTGTTTGAGGTTTTAAAAAGGATATTGAACAACATTTCAACCTACATTTATCACTAGTAGACTGTTAACAGGCTCACAGGCTTTGAAACCGTAGTCCTAGCTAAACGGGGGCGTCACATTTCGGTTTCAAAGCGTGGTCATTGCAGCGTTTATTTTACACTGGATAGTCAACAAGGTATGTGGATCTGTTTGGTCAGGTCAGTTGGCTCTTCAGATGTCTTCATTAGGACACCTGGAAAGGACATGTAGTCTACAGTAATTTTAAAATTTTCTTTGTGATCAAAAGGAACTGAAGTTATGGTTAAGAGTTCCAGATAGCACTGCTGCTGTTTGTCACGGACAACGATTTTGTGGTATCCTTGGTTGCTGTATTGAATCTGTTTAGAATACCCAGTGTTCACCCTTTCATATCAAAGCCATTAGTGTCCTACATGAGACGTCAGAAAACCCATTTTAAGGCCGCGTTCAGACAGCCTGCGTTGGCCGTCCGACTGTCCGGCGACAAACGCAGGTCTTTCCATTCATTTTTAATGGAGGTCGTTGGGGTTGCCAAAGGGGGGGACACGCAAAAAAAACGCAAAAAGTTGAGACCGACTCAACTTTTGAAGAAACGCAACCCAACATCACGCTGCAGTAGCCAGTCATGTAAGCGGAGATCAGACTTTGAGCTATGGTTTGAGGCGGTGTGAGAATCCCGTACAGTTAACACGAAACATCACTGCCTTTATAGCTGCCACAAGAAAGTTTTAAAAACACTGAGGGTAAAAAACCCTCGGGTGTGCCCGGGAGTTGGGGTTAATAGTATTGTAATAGCTGAATGTTTCCTGCATCAACAAAGCACTCGCTATGTCTCGCTCGTCTCTTTTCTTCCTCTCTGCCCCTGTGAAATAAAGCTGCCTTACGTGAAGTCGGAAACGTCGATCTAGAAACAATTTGACGGAAAGCAGTAATTGTGAATTATAAGTTCTACTTGTGCTACACTGGGGGGCTAGACAACGCAACAGGACCACACACAAATGGGCTGTTTCATTGACACTCAGCCACCCCCACCCCACGGCAAATTGCCAGATTTCTTAGTTTTTTGTCTGAATGCACCGTAACTCATTCACACCAACTTTTTCTCTATAGATAACTTTCTTACATTGCTATTGTATAAGCAGCCAGTGCGTGTTACTCTTCATCCTGTTGTAATTATGTTGCCTTCAGTTAATGCTTCTTATCAAGTATTGTAAGTAAGGTATAACTTCAGCTTGTACAATAAAATGCTTATTGTATTCAAATGTGAAGATTTTGGTGTAATGAAAAATACTTTGTTTTTACAGGGTTTGATGTTAATGTTTTTACCTTTTTATCTGCTTTGTCAGACTTTCAGGTATATGAAGTGCCAAAGGACACTATATTTAGTAGATTTCACAATGCAATTGTAGTAATGATTTTTAAGCCACATTCAACTAAACATATCGTTACAGTGTGACAAAATATTAGCTACAGTGAAGAGGCAGTAAGTATTCTTACATGAAACTCTGGTGACCAAGGGATCTCATTAAAAGTGATGGATTTGTAGTTCAGTAAATGCTGCCCAAACAAACCAAAATTTCCGCAGCTGACCAAGTAATGGTTGAGTCAATGTTAGTGTTGATCTTCCATCGCAAACATTAAGTGGTCACTTTGTGCTGTAGGGCAAGATACAAATGTTAGAAAGTTGAAGTGTTTTGTCTTTGTAAAGCTATAGTTAGGGGCTGCACAGTGTTGACAGCACTGGCACCTCACAGTGCCACAGTTGCCTGTAGACATAAAAATATGTCTGAATGGTTTGTCTATATAAGTGTCTGCCGTGATAGACTGATGACATGTCCAGGGTGTAAAAGGCCTCTGCCCCAATGTCATATGAGATAGGCTCCTGCCCCCCACAACCCTGCAAAGGATAAGCAAGTTTAGAAAAGTGGATTCATGGGAGAACAATGGTTGTTTTTTTTTATATTCAATATCTATGATAAACTGCTTGATGCTTTTTCTGCTGAGGGACTCATGGAAACATATTTAAATACAGACAGAATTTTCAAGATTTTAGGAATCCATAAATCCTGTGCAGAAGCTGATTGACATAAACGCAAAGTCTTCCTCAAATACAATAGTAAACTATGAGGCCTTCAAACAGTGAAGTGAGTTATTACTTCACTGCATTATGCATGTTGGAATGGGAACTTTAACATCTGCAGGTGCTGAACTAAAGTCATGCTTAATAGCTCAACACAAACATTGAGATATTGTAGCTTTTAAAAGGGTTATATTTAGTTGATGTATACAAAATAATAATGACCTTGCTTTTATGTTGTCCGCCATTGTACCGTACAAGGAATGTCCTATCGCAAGAATTCAAAAACCCTTGGAGAAATGTTTGGTTTAAGATTTAGTGCTTCTCCCTTTTCAGCATACAATACGAACTGCAAATTAACAAACCACAGTAGGTCAGTGAGAAGCTGCTCATTTTTACCCCCTTCTTCTGTGCAACGTAGGAAAGCTTTTTTGCACACCTCTTTTGTCGGGCAGGTGCGTAGGATATGATCAAAAGTAGCAGATCAAAAGCTTAGAGAAAGTTCCGCACACTGGCCATTATCCAAGCAATAATTTATTTAGAAAAATGCATTTCGGTCTTAGACCTTCATCTGTGACATTGTAGCTTTGTATCTGTCTGTCCGCAGGATGTCAGCGGTATGTCCCTGAGCATGCTGGCAGCAGCGGGGGGGCAGGACGACATTCTCAGATTGCTGATAAAGAAGGGGGTGAGGGTGAATGGACGACAGAAGAACGGCACCACAGCGCTGATGCACGCTGCTGAAAAGGTAACAGCCTCTCACCCAAGATGAGGATTTTACTGTGATGTTGTCCACTGTATTTCATTTAGATTAGATGTCTCAGACATATACCTCAGGAGTTGGGAGGAGACGCAAAAGCGAAAAGGAGAGTAAATATTGGACTTTAATTCATCAGGTGGCCAACGACACGTCTGCTCAATGTTTAGATAAGCCACGGTTTTGCTAACACCTTAGCTATAAAATCTTTATAAGGTGATCATATGTCAGTGTTATGTACAGCTTGTTGCTCTGCCCCAAAGTATAAAACTTTACTGTTGCACCGTCATTTATTTCCCAAAATAAGGTGTTTTATCTTCTCATGCACTTTTCACAAATGTGTTAGCGATACACTTTTTGAAATAGGTAACATCATACCAAGTCATCACTTCTGTGTATCTTCTCACCGTTATTTTTATTTCCATCCTCTGTCAGAATTTCTTGACAACTGTTGCTATCCTGTTGGAGGCGGGCTCCTACGTCAACGCTCAGACGCTAAATGGGGAGACAGCACTGATGAGGGTAATGCTGCACTTCAAACACAAACCTCCGAAGCAAATTGTTCAATTACCTTTTAGGGAAATATGCTTATTTGCTTTCTTGCTGGGAGTTAGATGAGAAGATCAGTAACACTCCCAGTCTGAGAGTGGTATCAGTTTTCTCATCTAACTCTTTTCAAGAAAGCGAGTAGTATTTCCTAAAATGTTAAACAATTCTTTTACTTTAAGAACATTTAAATGAACCTTCAGGCTTCTTATCCCGAGTGATTTACAGTGGTAGGATCGGTACATGGGACACACGTTGTGTTGGTAAATGTTTTCCTGTTCTCCACGTCAGGCATGCAAAAGAGGGAACGCTGACGTAGTGCGCCTCCTGCTGGAGTACGGAGCTGACTGCAACATTGTGTCCAAAAACAAGACCGCGGCCATGTACTTTGCCAAGCTCGGCAACAACCTGATGGTGTGCGACCTCATCAAGGACCACATCAGCATGTGAGTGCTAACCACAGCTTCCAGCCTCCCTCAACACTGATGCTGGGGAAGGGATGGAGTCTACAAATTGATTTGTGTGATTGGTGTGTTGGAGGAGAGACAAAAATTGAAATACTTCATTGATGCCACACAGCACTTCATTACAAATACAGACCATTAACAATAGAAGCATTTGGTTACACAGCAGTTTAAAATTGACTCCCTGCATTTTAGGGAGTGTTTGTGTTCTATCCATCCTGTATTCTCATGCATCTTGCCCATAAAGTCTTTCAGACTGTTTTTCTTTCCGTCCCTCAGACTGTCCAGTGTGGCGGAGGACTGCATCCGAGCGTACTTTGAGTCTCGTCTGGTGCTGCTGGAGCCCGTCTTCCCTCTTGCCTGCCACAGGCTTTGTGAGGGACCAGACTTCTCCCTGGAGTTTGGCTTCAAGTCACAGCCACAACCAGAGGGTAAACCACAAACTTTCAGTTTGGAGGTCATTTACTCTGTTAACAGTTGGTTGCATTTCTAGATACACAACCTAATCAGACACTCTACCTTTTATCCTTCCCTTCTTTTCCTCTCCCACAATACCTCTGTCCCTCTCTCCTATTCCAGGCTCGGGCATCCTTCTCTTCATCTTCCACGCCAACTTCCTGAATGAAATCACAGCCAGGCTCTGCGGACCCTGCAGCGTTCACGCCGTGGTGCTCAACGACAAGTTCCAGCTGCCCATCTTCCTGGTTTGTTCCCAACAAAAACAGCAGTTCAATTACACAGCACTTAGCTAAATATACCAAGTGGTTTAGTGGAACAAATAAAAAAACAAGGCTGGTAAAATACAAATGGGTAAAATAAAAGCAGCCAATCGAAAGTGGAAAACATTAAAAAAAAAAGTTAAGTACAGTCCATAAGATTTTCTTTATATCAAACCCCATATTGATACTACGCACTGTGGTTATTTTTTCTGCAGTAGCTATTTACCTTCATTGATTACATCTCTATATATGGTAGCTTTTATTTTTACTGAATGAGTTTGCCATTCCCACACGGGATTCAAATGACTTAGACCTGCACAAGTGTTTGAAAGGAAACCAGTGTTGTATTAAAGATCGGCCTCGAGACCACATTTTGAAGATCTCGTCACCGAATCAGCTGCATTTTTACTCATTCTTGTCTCGTTCTCTGACAAAGAGGACTTGGAATTTTATTTAGACCCCTAATACGGGGATATCACAATTTCTTTTCTTTTTTTAAGGTTATGTTTTGGGCATTTTCAGCCTTTATTTTGATAGGACAGCTGAAGACATGAAAGGGGGGAGAGAGGGGGGGGAATGACATGCAGCAAAGGGCCGCAGGTCAGAGTCGAACCTGGGCCCGCTACGTCGAGGAGTAAACCTCTATATACGGGCGCCTACTCTACCAACTGAGCTATCCGGGTGCATCACTAACTTGCCTGTGCATTGTCTGATGTTTGTTAAAATCATTACTGGGATTGGATTTAAAACTTTCTGCTTTATATGCAACAAATACCTTGACTCATTGTAATTTGTCACCCATCCCGGCCCCCCTTTACACGCACTCCAAGACAGGGAACGCGTGAGTAAAGGAGGCTGTGGCTGTCTGGGAGAGTTCACCTGCAAAACCACGTCCACAAGAAAACAATGCAACGCTGACTGAGACGGCTAAATAAGGCGTGTTAGTTCAAAAACAACAGAAAAAAAACTACTATAATGTTTAAGAAAAGACAGGAGAAAAGTGAAGACTTAAGTATTGAATAATTGTTTGATACATTCTGTACTGTTCCACATTTGATCGCAAGTGTGTCATGCAGTGTGGTCTCAACACACTCTGGTCTTGTCTACAACACTGCAGGAGACTGTGTATGCATGTACTTCAGAGTTACTGTAAGTTTTTGCTTATTTTTCCTTATTTTTTTTCATTTGTGTCTTCAAACATTCAGGATAGTCACTTCATCTACTCCTTCAGTCCGGTTCCAGGCATCAACAGACTCTTCATACGTCTAGCAGAGGCACCAACAGCCAAGGTGACACAAGTGCAGTAATACAACAGACCATTTTAAACGTAAAAGCCTCTGCTGCCAGTAGGGTTGGGCATCGTTTGGATTTTAACGATTCTGATTCCAATCGTGATTCTTCCTTTCGATTCCGGTTCTTATCGATTCTCGATTCCGATTCTTTGAGGGGTGGAGTTGAAACGGGTCACATGCTTATTTCATAAATAAGAGGAAAGTTTTATTTTTGATTCAATGGTGGGTTGCAGTTTTACTCGGCTTTTTCAACGTAAAATAAAGCCACACTAGAGCCGCTTACTGTGCTCCATAGCTGCAACACAACAAGCGCCTGGCCGCTACGGAAACCAAAACTCGAGCATGTTAAATTTGGAACCCATGATCAGATTTGAAACCAAATCCTCCAAACGATTCCAATAAAGAAACGATTCCACTGGAATTGTAATTTTTGAAACGATTCCAAGTAGGAATCGGTTCTCGATGCCCAATCCTAGCTGCCAGTCAGGCCATCATACAGACTAAAGGTGGTTTTTGGGGTTGAGCATTATAGCGTTTAGCCCTTTTAAAGGAAGAATAAATAATCAATTAGTCAGCAGGTGTGTGGTCATAGTAATGTCAAGATAATGTACTTTAACTATGTCCTTAGACGAGTGTCTGAATGAGATAGCTACGACAGAGTAGCACTCTTGATCATAGAGAGGCCAGGAGACGTGTCTGTAGAGTAACTGAGGACAGAGAAAGAAGCTGCGTGTGTGTAGCCGATTTTAGTAAAAACGCTGTGTGTGTACTGTGATGTATTTAAGTGGGTTCGATGTTTTCTCCCTGAAATGTAACTGACATGAATCCAAGCTGACCACAGCTTCATAAAGGCCCTGTTAAGACTGACAATATCGCTTCATCAACAAAAAACAGCCTCCTCTTTCATTTCAGTAAGACTACTGCATTTTGTGAAAGAGTTAAACCTGTTTCAACACTATGCAATTCAAGAATACAGCGCGTTGGCCAGACAAGTGTGTTCATTTCCTGGTAGATTTGTTCCGTTCACTTTGTAACGTGAACAATGTACTTTTACTGTTGTTACCTTGCCATTGTGTGGAGAGGATTTATTTTTTCTGCTGTGGCAACTTTACGGAGTTGTATAATCCTGTTTCACAGTATTATGAACGGTGGATTACTCAAAGAAGACTTTCTGGATTGTATTTCATCTTCTTTACCTGCACCTGTAGCAGAACGCCAACACAGCACCCTGCAAACTTTCAATCCTGGAGGTTTGGAGAGTCTCAAACTCAAAAACAAAACCATTTCTTCAGTGTTTGGCTGGAGCATCACTTGAAGGTTATATAGCTACCACAAATATGTGTGTGCCCTCTGAGTTCATGCTGTGTCTCAGACATTGTTCGGGTGCCACAGTTTTACAGCAACCTTCCAGTGATAAAGAGAGATGTGCTGAAAGAGAAAGAATTGCTGAGCGAACATCATTGTTCCAGTCTGGAATGAAATGTACTCAAAGCCTGTGTGGGCTTAAAGTAATTTTTAGTATATAAAACATATCAGACAAAGAGCTCTAGTAATTGAAAAGGGAGTTTGTTTTACTCTAATTTCTACTCCTAACTGTTCAGTGATGGTGGCTCATGTTAAAGCATGAAGATGGTATTATTCTGTTTCTTCTTTCTTTCAAATAATCCCATGAAAAGACCAAAACCAACATTGTATTAGTCCGTCACTCCCTGTATTCCAACGTATCTACTCTTGTCTGTGGCACCTAGAAGACATACTGTACATCTTTAAAAACCGCTAAGAAATGAATTTTGTTTTTTTTAAAGAATTATTTTTAGCAGATGTTACTCAAACAGGAGTAAAGTGCATTTGTTTGGGACTATTTTCAGTTGTGGATTAATACACATTTAGTGAGTATTTCCAGCAGCAGGACAGTGTACAGTATGTGCATTTGGGATTGACTCAAAATAAGTGTGTGTGTTTAAAGGAACAAGTCACCCAGTGCTGAGACATCATCATGTATGTGTCACCATAATTTGTGTTTTTAATAGTTTTTGGACAACAATGGAGTCCTATGGCACAGAGGAATGGGGTACACCAGGCTTTAGATATACACACACACACACACACACACACACACACACACACACACACACAATACTTGTTATTGGGATCATTTCAGTGTTGGTTTTGGTCTTTTCATGGGATTTGTTGACAATGAAGAATATAACCAGCTTTACTATTTACCTCTCCAGTTTAGCTTCAAAAACAGATGTACCATTTTGTTGCCTCAGTCAGTATAAGAGGCTAATAAGGTCTACTATTATTGTAATGAAGCGGTTGTGGATCCTTTGACTGTGTGCTAATTGGTTCTTTTTGTTCATTTTTCCACAGGTCAAGCTCCTAATCTGTGCATACAGAGTCCAGCTGCAATGATCACGTCAAAGGTCACGCCAAGCCCGGCCAACACAGCAAAAGACACAAAAAAAACAAAGCACCACACGCATACACATACTGATCAGCAGATGAAATGATCTGCCAAGCTCATTGTCTTCTAAGAGAGGAAGAGCTTGTTGGGTCCTCGTCACCGGGAAGTCAAATTAAAAGCTGGCTTCCTCTGACGTCAGCGCAAATTGATGACGTCTGAGTCCTGTCCACACCACTGCTCTGCGTCGGCGTACATGTGGAGCGCAAATCGGAGGATCTCAACATTGTTGATTAAACCTCGAGCAGCCCGTCCATTCGCTGGTTAAACCATCGCCTCGCAGCTTCCAGGTGTAAGGAGGCGGTCAGAAAACTCCCTCTTTATCTGGAGTAATTTCCAAAACTGAAACCCTCCTGGGTCATGCCTTTCTCCGAGTTCCACCTTCCGTCAGCGTGGATATGATAAATGCGTGTGTTGTCTGTAGACCTAGCTAGGTTGTACGTGTGTGTAGATTGACAGAGTTTTTGGGTGCATTCAAAGAACATAAAGAGGGGAATTTACCATCACTTTTATTTCTATGTTTAGCATTTTTTCTTGGACCAAGCTAATGCTCCTGTTACTTTATTACTTATTTAACATGTGTACCGGTGTTGCCCCCCCCCAGAGGATTTTATGATGCGTTTTGGATGTTAAATCTGGCACTGCTCCTTTGACAACAATTATGTATATTCCTACACCCAAACAAGGTTTAAATTCTTCGTCATATTTGCTTGCCAAACTAGATTGTAACATATTTCTGTTTCACAAAATCGGCGACCAGTTTGTCGTCAGCGGAGTTACACACTGTAGAAAAGAGAGGTAGAAGTTCAAACTCCAACTCTCCTGGGCCACAGACACACACATCCCCCTCTGCTGGCCCAGTGTCTTCTTTAAAACACTTTTCCAAAAATGAATACACCAGAATGAGGTGATTGAAAAGAAAGATGTTGCACATTTTAATGAATTCCATGCACTGAGTTGCTGTTTATATTTTCTGGACTGCACATATTCACATACTAATTATAAATATATACATACGTATATATACGGTTTTAAAGCGTCATCTGATGACTGATAATGTTTTTGTTGCTTTTTTCGTGCCACTGTAGGAGTGGGTTAAGTTATTTAGTGTGTACAGTAAAAAAGCTCTGATGTTTTAAGGGCTAAAACCTTACCATCAACCGCCCTCCTAAAAAAAAGGTTAGGGGTTTTTAAATTGAAAAGCTTGTTATTCACCTACTGATGGCTGCAGAATTCAGACATCTTTGCACAGATACTACACAGAGCCTGTCCATCCCGGGCTGCCAATCAAAACTGAATGAACGCTTCTCCTCACTCTCTGACAATCTTTTAGTTCTGAATTTTGAACCCAAATGTTGTGGGAACACGCCTTGATTTTAACTGTGTGATATCGCCTATGAACATAACTCAGGACAGCATGTCTTTAAACAATTCTGTTAAAATGTTTATCCATTGTCTGTTTGCAGTGTTGAATGAACGGCTGTTTTTGTCAGAAACTCTAAATTGATGAGGCCTCTCCATGCTGCCTTAATATCCACAGTTTTCATAAGTGTGTTTTTTTGTTGTCAAAATTAAAAGTGAAGGAGAAATAAAAAACTTTTTTTTAAAAGAAGTTATTTTTTAGGCATTTTTAGAAAAGGCAAGCAGGATGGGAAGACCTGAAGCAAAGGGCCATGGGCTGGACTTGATCCTGGGCCACTAGGGTAAGGACTCAGCCTTGATGGTAAATGCTCAACCCAGTAAGCTACTAAGGCACCTCCAGTTTTCCTATTTTTGACTGTTAAGATTATGACCAACAGCTCAGCAGGACACGTGTAAATCTTGACCCCAGTTAAAGCTTTAATTTTTTTTTGTGATTTGTCCCAGTGACAACATCGAAAATGTTTTAAGAAGAACCAGATTAATGAGGTTATAGCCTTGTATGAAAAGGTAATGCAGATTAAGTTTTTTGTGTTTACATTATAGTGCAAAAGCCTATTCAGAATATCTTAGAATAAACAACAGCACGTACGTATTCACCCCGCTGGCTTAGTTCAATTCTCCTAAGAACCCTCCCTTTAAAGGAACACGCCACTTCTTTTTTTTTTGAAATAGGGGTTCACCGTCTCCCCTAGATTTAGATCGGTGGGCAAACGCATTTTTGTCTCAGTGCATGCATTGTCTTAGCGCCGCCGCTAGCTTAGCTTAGCATAGTGAATGGAATCCTTTGTTGCCGGATAGCATGTCGTGAGTAAAAGTGAGCCAACAACAAACGAACAAAAACGTATTATTTATTGTGGCCTGCGTATTCACAAGTACAAATAGCAATGCAGATTAAGACTAGGAGATAATGATTTGGGACTATATTGGGGCGAAGCATTGCTACTTGGGCGCAGAGATATCACGCAACACCTGAAACCTCCCACCCAACTTCCTTCAACATCGTTCAAAAATGGGACAGTCACTTTTTTAATAACATTTTATTTACTCTTGGTTTGGATATCGGGACAACATGACCAACATTGTCCTCTAGCGGCGTGCAGTCGTATTTCGGCAGGCAGTCTGTTTTTGGCACAACACCGGCGTAAATATTAGTTGGCTATTTTTCCTACAGCAGACATAGTGAATGGATTGTGTTGAGTTTGAGAAGTTACAGCTACAGTTACAGCAAACATGGTAATTGCCTGCATAGCAAAAGGTTGTGAGAACAAGCAAAGGACATACACGAATGTCATGTTTCACAGAATTCCATCTAATGTGATACGGAGAACTCAATGGCTAGCTGCTCTGGATATCTATACTTCAACACCTCTCGACAAAATTAATCAGTATCGGGTTTGCGAAGAGCATTTTGCACCGGAGGACTACGTTGAAAAAATGCAATATGCGACCAGAAAGACGGTACTGCGTCTGAAGGACACGGCCGTCCCATCCATTTTCAAAGCACAGGCAGAACAAAGTGCACCTGTAAGTTGTCTTTTATTACTCTTCCTTGCGTGAATCTGTCTTTATTCAGGTGTGAGATTGATTTCTTACTGCATCCTGTTTTTGTGTCACTTTCTGAGCATATTCATGTCAGTCATTTCACCGTAGAGCTGCCTATACCTCTTGCCTAATGATGTCTGAGCTCAGTTTAGTTTTAACAGCTTTATGGATGCTCCAAAAATCTAACCAAACAACACCTTCTATCATACTGACACTCTGTAACAAGCCTTTAGTTTTTTAGTTTTTACTTATTTAACTGCAATGTGGAGGCATGCATGCATGTATGTTAAGCCCCCACCCCCGAGAATGTGGGAAAAAGTTGTGATTTGTTTTGGTGTAAGTTTTTGGAGACGAGCAGGATCTGGGTAGCTCTATAGTTAAGTGACCACTGGGGTTGTGATCAGAATCAATCAGTGTGATTGGAAACTAGGGGAATATTAGTGATGGCATTGTTAGACTTTAAACAACAAAGATGTGAAACTGCTCTTGGATTTGCGAGGACTGTGGATTGTCTGAAAAAACAAAGACTCCAGTGCATGTTTTAGCCCATTTATTACATATGTTACAATTACAACCCAACCATTTTGCAAATCACTCTGATGTGTTTCATAGTTTTTAATGTACTTTTCCAACTTTCCAGGCAATAATTTTTTGCATTTTGACAAAAATCAACCACAGACTGTTGGAACTTGTTTGAGATGTACAGTATAAACCATCACAGTGAGCATTAAATCTGCCATTCATTTTTTTGATTTTTATTATCATTATAGCAGACTTTTCAAATCAATCTGGACTTTAAACTGTTTAGTCTGCCTCCATAATGACGCTCAAGTTTCAAGAGTCTGGTAATTGGGTTTTAACAATGCATGGAAATGAATTGAAGTCAGAAGGAAAAATGAATAAAGACATCTGAAACTTCTAAGCATTCATTCAAAAGTCGTCAGTAGCGAGGAACAATATATAGGATTTGTAGTTGAGACAAAGCTTGTAAAACAGTGGTATGATCCTTTTAAGAGAAATGTGAACAAGCTGGTTTATGGCGTATGAAGAAGTAGAGACCAACAGTTTGTCTTGATTCTCTGTGGTTGCTGATAGCAAACCACGAGTGTTAAAACTAACTACTTTGCCAATCCCCTTCCCTCCTAAAGATTCTTCTGTCTCGCCTCTAGAATACACACCTTTTACTTATACAAATATTTGGCTCTGAATGCTCCTGCAGGTAGACGTGCACCATGTCTACCTACGGTATGTGTGAGAAAGCGTGGTCTCCATGTTGTTTGTATAAACTGCTGCTGCCAGTCACTGCTTTACCCTGAGACTGTGACTCTGTCCTAAATAAAAATGTGTACATATATTTCCACGCTGGTTTCTCTGCCTGTATTCTTTTATCATGTGGGAAATCTTTAATCCAGGTGCTGAAAACATGTAGAAAAAGAAGTGTGCCTCTAACAGAGGACAGTGGATATCACAACATACCATAACAGGTGCATCACTGTAAACGTAGTAGCAGCAATAATAATAATAATACATTTATTTTTTATAGCGCTTTTCTAGACAGTAAGAGAAAATAAAAGATATAAAACAAGCACTGCAATAGTCAAGAAACATAAATAAAATAGAAAGATTTGCAATAAAAATCTGAAATGGTTAGAATATACAGTGGTGTGAAAAAGTGTTTGCCCCCTTCCTCATTTCCTGTTCCTTTGCATGTTTGTCACACTTAAGTGTTTCGAACATCAAACCAATTTAAACAATAGTCAAGGACAACACAAGTAAACACAAAATGCAATTTGTAAATGAAGGTGTTAATTATTAAAGGTGAAAAAAATCCAAACCATCATGGCCCTGTGTGAAAAAGTGATTGCCCCCTAAACCTAATAACTGGTTGGGCCACCCTTGGCAGCAACAACTGCAACCAAGCGTTTGCGATAACGTGCAATGAGGCTTTTACAGCGTCCCTGGAGGAATTTTGGCCCACTCATCTTTGCAGAATTGTCCTAATTCAGTTACATTAGAGGGTTTTTCGAGCATGAACGGCCTTTTAAGGTCATACCACAACATCTCAATAGGATTCAGGTCAGGACTTTGGCTAGCCACTCCAAAGTCTTCATTTAGTTTTTTCTTCAGCCATTCGGTGGTGGACTTGCTGGTGTGTTTAGGATCATTGTCCTGCTGCAGAACCCAAGTTCGTTTCAGCTTGAGTACACGAACAGATGGTCGGACATTCTCCTTCAGGATCTCTTGGTAGACAGCAGAATTCATAGTTCCTTTTATCACGGCAAGTCTTCCAGGTCCTGAAGCAGCAAAACAGCCCCAGACCATCACACTACCACCACCATATTTTACAGTTGGTATAATGTTCTTTTTATGAAATGCAGTGTTCCTTCTACGCCAGATATACTTGGACACACACCTTCCAAAGAGTTCCACTTTTGTCTCATCGGTCCACAGAATGTTGTCCCAAAAGTCTTGGGGATCATCAAGATGTGTTCTGGAGAAATTGAGACAAGCTTTGATGTTCTTTTTGCTCAGCAGTGGTTTTCTCCTTGAACTCTGCCATGCAGGCCATTTTTTGCCCAGTCTTTTCCTGATGGTGGAGGCATGAACGCTGACCTTAACTGAGGCAAGTGAGGCCTGCAGTTCTTGGACGTTGTTGTGGGGTCTTTTGTGACCTCTTGATGAGTCGCCGCTGCGCTCTTGGGGTAATTTTGGGCGGCCGGCCACTCCTGGGAAGGTTCACCACTGTTCCATGTCTTCGCCATTTGTGGATAATGGCTCTCACTGTGGTTCGCTGATTCCCAAAGCTTTGGAAATGGCTTTATAACCCTTTCCAGACTGATAGATCTCAATTACTTTCTTTCTCAATTGTTCCTGAATTTCTTTGGGTCTCGGCATGATGTGTAGCTTTTAAGGATCTTCTGGTGGACCTTACTGTGTCAAGCAGCTCCTATTTAAGTGATGCCTTGATTGTGAACAGGTGTGGCAATAATCAGGCCTGGGTGTGGCTAGAGAAATTGAACTCAGGTGTGGACAACCACAGTTATAGTATGTTTTAACAAGGGGGGCAATCACTTTTTCACACAGGGCCATGATGGTTTGGATTTTTTTTCTCCTTTAATAATAAACACCTTCATTTACAAATTGCATTTTGTGTTTACTTGTGTTGTCCTTGACTTTTGTTTAAATTGGTTTGATGTTCAAACACTTAAGTGTGACAAACATGCAAAGGAACAGGAAATGAGGAAGGGGGGCAAACACTTTTTTCACACCACTGTAGCTGTTTTTAAAATGAAAGAGCTGTACCGTTTTGTGCAGGAATGTACAAGATAATGACTAAAGAATGTACAAAAGTTAAAAAAAAATCATGGAGTTTGGTGTAGTCACCACTTTAGAGCAAGACAGAAAATATGTCTTAGAAGGTATTTTATTCATTTATTTTTTTGACTTTTATGCACATTGTTCCTTTTTCTTCTATTCTTGTTCTCTTGGCCGTGAACTTATCTCTTGATCACAAGTAAACGTTCTGTGATCCTGGTAAAAGCTGTCAAAACAACTTTTACAGCCAAGTCCTAATTATTTCACAATAACAATAAAAACAGCTAGGTACATCAGATTAAAAAAAGAAAATCCAACATAAATAAGTACATACATCGTCACCGTCCCTGGACTTCCTTTCTTATTTTATTATACTCCTTACGTATCTGGACGTGGACTGTTAATATATATTTTTTTATTTTCTCATTAAATAGTTTATTGTTGTTATTTCAGCTTTGTTTTTATCCTGACAGTATTCTAGTGAGCAGTACATGAAACAATGCCACTGAGCTGAAGAGTCCAGACATCAGTCCAATCTAGAGTTTGAGACAGGACTTGGTAACTGCAGTATCCAGATGTGGATCAGGCAGGCAACGGTGCCTCTACTACTCTCGACCCATTTGCCTTTTTTCTTTTGATAAATCTTGGGAAAATCCCAATCACATCCTCTGTTAGTTAAACTGATGAATGGACAACTGGAGGATGGACAGACAGAAGGGTTGGGAGGCACTCCGATCCGATCGTGTGTAATTTTTATGTACTAAAGTGCATGGATGTGTTATGAGACAAGATGCCCCTGGGCACAGACATGTACTGTAAGACCCTCCACCCTGTCTACATAGAAACCCAAACTCAAAAGGTATCAAAAAGTCTCACATTCTCTCTCATTTTGTGTCTTTTTTTTTTTTTCCATCTCTTTGCGTGTCTGTCTATTAATTTGAGGTGTCTGTGGTAATTTTGTGTCTCCTTGTAGTCGTTTTGCATCTCTGCGATTGTTTTGCATCATCGTATTGTGTCTCTTTGTAGTCGTTCTGCATCATTTGTAGTCACTTTTTGTACGTTTGTGGTCATTTAGTATCTCTGTGATTTTTCCAGCAACATTTTGTGAGTCAGAGCCCCTGACCCCCTGGGCCTGTGCCCAGTAGGCTCGTTCAGTAATCCATCCAAGCTGTTGTGTTGAGATGTATGCTGTTGATTTAAAAAATAAATGTATATATATATATATATATATATATATATATATATATATATATATATATATATATATATATACATATATATTCTTAACGGAGTGAATAGCTTTGTGGCTAATTTGCACGGTTGTTTTATCTCAAGCTAATGTTTCTTATTTAATGTGTTTTATTGTGATGTTTGGTTTTAATGCAGCAAGTCCCTTAACCCAAAATCCATTTTATTCCTATGGGAGATAATGAACATATCCTTAACCTTAATCCACTACACTATGTTGTGAAAGACATTGTGTTGCCTTGCAGTATTATGGGTTCAAGACTGCCTCTCCTCCTTCTACACTCCACTCTTCATTTTCAGTGTTTTGTTATGTCAAAACAATCTTATACAACATGCATTCAGTAGCTGTTCTGGTGCTTTTGTTGTATCACTCCATTGTTGCATTGCTGTGGATCAGTTACTAAATGGACCTTGCAGTGATAGTTATTTAACTGTTGTTTTGAGGGTCATGAATGAAGCTCGGCTTTCAAAATCAATATGGATGAGATGTCCTTTTAAGTGATTTATATTTCAGATTTTAACATCTGCAATTCCATGACAACTGTGATATGATAGAAAAGATAGAACTTACTAAATGGAGATTTGTTTTGTCAACTAGTGTAGTTTAGTTTAGTTGCACACTAGACTGCTACTGAAAAAAAAGGAAAAATACCAACTCTGTGGTTGGTGAGGTCATAAAAACCCTGAAGAGGCTTTTAAACGCCTTTCATCTCCCTCAGAAAAACAGAAACAAGATGACATCTGAACACAGGCAAACATGCTGCAAAAAACTAAATTACTTTATAAACAAGTATTATCAGCAACATGTTCTTTAAGTGTCAAAAAAAACAGCTGCTCATTACGCAAGCAGAAAGGCGTGTGTCAGTGTTGAATCTGTATATATTAAGATTATTGATTATTATTATTATAGACGCATTAGCATGTATGTAGCATTAATGATAGCTGGTTAGGGTGCAGCTAATGTTATGGTTTAATCCATAACAATGCATTATATATTAACAGATCATATATTCTATGTAAAATAATAAAGGGACACTCCATTCATTGTAATCCACATTGTAAAGATATATGTTTTTTTTTGGAGACTAAATACTGTATTTTATCAGAAAGCCTATTGTTACCAACTAGAAAGACATGGGAATTTACCAGCCTCTAACAAAAATATATTTTTGCGTTGAATTATTGGAAATGTATGATCCAGTGTTTTGGGATCTTGACCAGCACTGGTCACCCAAAAGTGAAAATACCTCCACCTCTCCTACTTTGATTTTGATCTCACAATGTGAGTACCCCAGCTTTATCAAAGTGCACCACTAAATCGCTGGAATACCCTTTTAAGGAGCTTCGAGAACGTGATTAAATGTACTTAGTTACTTTCCCCCACCGCAAAAGTGTAGTAGCCTATTTATTATAAGATCAGAACTTTTACAATTATTGTACAGCAGTTGCAGTACAAAGTAGAAAAGAGTGCAAATGAAAAAAATATATATAAACAATAACGATTATCAATGAAGTGCAATTCCAAAATATAGCCTGTCATGTCATGTCAAAAATATAACAGGATTTATGCACAGTGGCTGTGTTCATGTCATAGGCTGTCTGCCACAAGTCACATAGCCTACATTGAGAGTAAATGTATAAAGGTACAATAAAGAGGCTGCTAACTGGATTGAAACTTAACATAGCCTTTTGACTGTTTTGCACATCAGAACCCTGAAATGGAAACTAAATGAAGTCAGCAAACACCACACACACACACACACACACACACACACACACACACACACACAGACAGACTGTAGTTTCATAAAGGCTAGGCTGTAGCCTACTGGTGGTTATGTAAAGGATCAGTCTGCATCTGGATCCACGGTCACAGTTTTAATATGTTTCATCAGAAATTGCGTGTGCCTGAACCATAGACTGTAAAAAATAAGGTCTGAACATGGAGATCTCCGACATTTTGCAGAAGATCTGGCAACCCGACTGTTCGCTTTATCAGACTGTTTTAGAAATAATCGTTTAATCTGGTGCGTTTGGAAATACGTGTAGGGTGTCGAGATGGAAATAAACCCTGAAGGGAATCCGATCTGCACGTTTCTGTGATGTTGGTCACTGACTTGAACGCACCTGATCCGCCATATTAAAAACGTGATCGTGACTTCATTCGACTTTTTGCCTCCCTGCTACAAAAATCACAGGATTAGGTCTACCTCATCATAGTTTTTCTGATGACTGATAATTGGTCTGTTGGCTCAGTTTATGATCTGATCGATCTTGCAGGTATTTTATTGTGACGTCCTCTTATCATACAGGGACATCTATGTTGCTTTTCTCACACTATTCTGGGTGTATTAGTTATTTGCTGGGGCTGTTTCGGCTTCCCTTGCATGTTTGGATGGAATTACGTGAGGAAACCCGATGTTGCACCGGCAGAACTGAGAACATGAACTCTCTCAACCTGGATCCTCCCTCCTGATTGGACCCGAGCTGTGTACTTCAATGGAGCTTGTTTTAAAAGCCTTTCATTATCAAAGTATGTCATTTGCCAACTCATCTGGAGTCAGTTTACACGGGAGACATGATATGTATCGATAAGGTTAAATCAGCTTAATGGAGCAATTAAATTGCCAACCATGCAACCCCCTGATTGCTGCTCGCGCGCTTGCGCGACGAAAAAAGAACTAAGAAATACGAATGGTTGCCGTCAGAGAGTATAATAAATGAGTGAGGTCTCACTCTGCCTCTACTTCAGGTTACAATAAACGTGATATATATATATATATATATATATTAAAGAAGACTTAAAGGACCAGACCAGTGTTTTTGGTAGTTAACTGAATAGAAGTGCAGTGGTGGAAGAAGTATTCAGATCTTTTACTTACATAAAAGCATAAAAGTACCAGCAAGAATTGCCAATTTCAGAATGCTCTAGGCAAATTTTTATTATTGGATTATACTTATTGATGCATTAATGTGTTCATTGCTTTAATGTTGCAGCTGGTAAAGGTAGAGCTATTTTTTATTACAAATGAGTAACTATCTGACCACTGTCAGATAAGTGGAGTAAAAAGTAGGTCTACAATTTTGCATCTGAAATGTAGTGGAGTTCAAGTATAAAGAAGCATAAAATGGGAATACTTAAGTAGAGTGCAAGTAGGCTACCACTAAAAGTTCAGTGCTTGAGTAAATGTACTTTATAACTTCAGATAGCCTTTGTCATGTATTTCCTTTCCTTGCTTTTCTGCACAGTAGAAAAAACAATTGATATAGATTTTTTAAAACGTCATTACAGTAAACAAGAACATTTTTTTATTTTTTAAGTGGTGATGCAGTTTGAATGCAGATTGCTTCAAAAAATCTGGCATTTGGTCATGGGGCTTCTGGGTATTATTCTATGCTTATGCAGAACCTGGGGGATGGAGCCTGATCAGCCCTCAAGAAGACATGGGAAAGGGATGTGAGTATTACACTGGATGATGAGGAGTGGGAAAGAATCTGTAGGAATATTAAAACTATGTCACGCGATGTGAGGGTGCACCTCATCCCAAGATTATGCATTTTGGGATTGAGACGGATCAATCCTAAACGGGACAGATAAGCACATAAGAAGTTGGGTCCAAACTAGTTTAATGATAACCAGACAGATTATTATAAGAGGATGGATGATTGAAGGGGTGCAGTCATTTCAAGAGTGGGCTTGTAAGATGGCTAGGGTGGCGGTGTTTGAAAAGATGTCATATAAAAATATTTTCCAGATTGGATGTCTACACTAGGAAATGGGGAAGGTAGGCTACTTGAGCTTTCTGGAGGCCTCCTAAGAAGCTTTGTGCCGGGGAGAGACGTGTATGATGGGCTTATGGTGTTGTCATTTATACATGCCTACATGTTCATTTGGTTTATAGTGTGTCTATTTTGTTATTATGCTGTTGTGTGGTCTTGAATGTTGTAGTAATGTGTCATCTTTTCTTGATTTTTGTCTGGGTGGTTTGTGATGAAAATGTTAATCCTAAAAAAAAATCAAAAAAAAAAATCTGGCATTTGATTTTAATATTGTGGCAGCCAGGACTACGAAAAATGCATTACAAAATCAGAATCACTACAGCACACTTAAGCAAACCTTTGTTTTCAGTTTGTGTTCTTGTGTTATTTAGGAAAAAGGTGGAGGTTTATGGCAACAATTTCGGGCAGCTGCTCACAAGCATATTGTTCACTCAACTTCCTCTACAAGTTAAGTTTAAATGCAGCTTTAGCTGAGTGAGCTCCTTCTACCCAAACATGTATAGCCTACAAATGTGTCTGCTAGCCACATCACATTCACGACAAGCACAAAAATATATAAAATCTAATAGGAGCACAGCATATAAAAGGGTAGGCTATATCATTTTACATAGCCTACATGAAGGCCTACATGCCTAGCTGTGACCCATTATTGCAGTAGCCTGGTTCCTAATCTTTTTTTGGCATAAAATGTCTTCTACCTATGTCTTCTAAAAACTTCTACCCTCTATTTCTGGTTGCATGCTGGCAGCTGTGACCAGCACAACCATGGAGTGATTTTTCATGTTTTATTAAAACAATGTTTAGAGTCCGGAATATAAATGGCCCACAAGAAAAACAAGGATCAGTCTGAAAATATAGCCTTAACTTAACTTTAGCTAGCAGAAATAGAGCCTCAACCCCCCCCCCCCTCCCGTTTTCTCCTCTAATCATCTCGCCGCCTCTCAGATTTACGAGGAACCACAATAAAATAGTTATATTGGCCTACTGTTTATCACAGTTAATAAGTAGCCTAGTTTAGAAACCTACATAACTAACTTTACCTGCTAGATTAAAAAAAACTTTTCCCATCCTGAATATTCAAAATGGCTGCTGTGCACAAAAGGTCAGTTGAGATCATGGATGTATTAAGGGAACGGTTGAGATCATATAGTGATACTTAGCTGATCAAATAGTTAACTAATAATTATCCAAAACATACTCAGATGTGTGTATATAATGCAGCAAGACCAATCCATTTCAATATATGTCTTCTCAATACTAAAATATAAAGGTAAAGCTTCTCATAACGCCACCAACCGGCGTGGTACGTCAAGTGAACCGCCACCCTCACGTAGTGAGTCATCTTCTCAATAAACGATCTTTGGACGGAAAGTGGAAAGTTCTACGTTCTGCGCAAGCGCACCCCAGGATTAATGTCAAGGCACAAAAGTGGCGCTACACCGTTTCGAGCTCTACTCCGGTAAGCGAATTTCACAGACGTTTTTTTATATTCCAGTTTTACGCCTAATTAGTCAAAGTTTCGGGAACTTGCACGGGCCGTTAAGCCGGTGTCCAGGGACTCCCCCAGGAGTCACGCTGGGGCGAAAAGACACATGTAGTGAACAATAAACAGTCAATTTTAACAGATTTTCTCCCCTGATCTGTGTGTGCTGTGGCTGCTGCCGCCTCTAGTCTCCAGTATTGTTCAGTTGGCTCCCTAATGGCGGACGGCAGGCAGTGCTGTTTTCCGCTGGGGGGGGGGGGCATATTCTATGTGGTTGTGAAATTATTGGGTTTATACCCGGCTTTGGGTCACGGTAACTCCCGAGGGACTCCTGTAAACACGGTGTGGAAATATCTTTGCGCCTCGTTGTTTACCACCGCATGACACAGATGAAGACCGTTCATACTAACGATAGGGCGCCCCTGGCGGTGGCCGGGGATATTTGCCACTGATTGCGCCAGGTCGGGCTCTGTGCGGGGTAACTTTCCAATTAAAACCCAAGCGTCACAGGTATCATAAAAATCGGGCTTTTTATTCGGTTTTCCGGTCTGCTTTGGTGGTACTGGCATGTGCACGACTAGAAAAAAATAAACTGGATGAGATGGGGGGGTTGTGTATTAAAACCACACGCTGCCAGTCGTGAAAGATTTGAGTGTCACACTGTGTGTCTTGTTCAACATTAAGCGCTATTTAATGCGAATAAGTTGTGATCATTTTTAGTGATATTTTTAACAATGGCGCAGTCAGTCTGTGCCTGCTCTCCTCCCCTCTATCCGCCGCTAATCCAATGGCTGTTAGCGCCAGGAAGGGCAGGGGTGGGAACGGAACACCCTGAACCACGTTTTCTTCTGGATCCCAACTTGGAAGCCAACCTACCCCCTCATTTACCTGGGTTATTTATGGAAGAGTTGCGCAGCTCAGGTAGTTCTTTTTGTTTTTGGTTAAAGTTTTGGACCTGCTTCCCATAGTTTGTCAAATATCACTGCTGAAAAAAAAAGAGAGAAGGGGAAAAGAAGGGAAGCTCGGATCAGGTCGTGTGATAGTCACCGCGGTAACCGGGTGCCTGGACCGGATTTGGTGCTGTGGTGGTCCTCGTCACAGCTGAGCTCCTAGCCAGTGTTAATAACCAAGGGCACGGCCAGGGGGACTTTAGCGGCCCCTGAAAGCTTGGTACAGGATGTCCTTCAGTGCTGATTTTCTAACATTTCAAAGGAGAGCTCATCAACTGTGTGGAGCTCAGAATAGCCAGGGTTTAGTTTTGCATTCAGCTGCCAGGTAACCGGAATTGACTGTATTGTAGCCCATCAGCTGGCTTGGGGGATGTTCTGGTGGCTGCGTATTACGCATCACTTCTCAGTGACATAAGCCTTATATAATAATCTCAGTCGTTTTTATTTGAATATGGTATTAGTCGGTTGTCTTCTGCGCAACTGGCGCAAACAGCTCTATGCCTCCACCTTGTGACCTGCTGGGAAAATTATTTGATGATCAACTTGCGCAAACTGACAGTGTTGGAAAGATAGAGGAGCACATATGTAAGGTGATGATGTGGCTGGGGTTGTTCTGGCGCAGATTTTAACTGCTTGTCTGCTGAGTGTTTTGTTGCAAGGAGGGAGTCTCTCCCCCATCCCACCTCTCTCTGTCCACCTGGTGTTGACGTTAGGAGCAAGGTTGCATGTCAGAGCTCATTAATGCAGGACCCTCGCATCCACGTGAATGCAGGCTGGTTCATAGCTCTGCATTGCAGTCTGAACTGAGTCTAGACCAGGCTATTTTTTCCCCTCAGAGCACTACTGAGTTGCTTTGCACATAGATTCCCTCTGTTGGTGTAATATCAGAGCTGTGATGCATTTACTTTGCAGCTCAGCTTGGCTTCTGGGTGGTGTTGAACATATAGAAGGGTGCCTTTGGGCCCTCTGTCAATATTTTGACACCAGGTAACCCCACACACATGGTCTCTAGACATAGGGTTAGGTTATATCTTCTAAAATATAAGTTTGAGTTGGATTACACCGTCCCTATTTGGAATCCCATCCTATTTTTGAACAGTCAGTAACAACTTATTGATCTTGAATGTGATGCTCTTTTGACTTGTGCTTCCTGTCACATGGTCATCATGAGCAACTCTTCCCGTTCCAGCTTCAGTGTTTTAGATATATCTTAACGATCATCAAACATACTGTATGCAGCTCTGGTGCTGTGTAAATGTTTGCAGTGTTTTTATTCAAAAGTAAAGACTTGGATGAACTTTCACACAAGCTATTGACATTTCTCCCCTACATTTCGGAACAAAACATACATATGAAACAATGATTTTACTTCGATAGAAAAAAGCAAATATACAAAACATGTTAGCATATTGACATCTTTCAAACATGTATTTTAGCTTCTTTAATTACATCAAAACATCAAATACGTAAAAGCTGGAACAAAAATAGGATAGATAGTGATAGAATTGCACTCCAGACGAAGCTGGTAAATAGTTAGTATTAGTTAACCACATGTCAGGTAGCCCAATGCCCATATCTTTTAACTGTCATTTAGAGGACGGTTTTTTCAGTAGTGATGCAGCCTCAGTTTAAAAAAATTCTGAATTGCACTTTTGTTGGATTTTGTATGTATGATCCTGGTCCAAGTGTCTTATTGTTGTTACATGGGAGTTTAAAGGTGCAATATGTAATACTGACAGCTAGTGTTTAAAATAGTTACTGCAGTACAAATTCAAAATACTGGAGAGAGTCGTCTCCCCCGCCCCCTCCTCCCCAGACTCGAAGGTCACGGAGGTTGCCAGGCTGAGACCGCAGCATCCACAACAATGTTGCTAGACGCTCTTCTCACATAGCCAGACATTACTTCACAGTAAAAAGCCCATGCTCACGCGGAGCTCTGTACCCAACTGACAGGCACACTTCCTAGGCTTAGAATTACGGTAGGAACCGCTAAAAACAAAACAACCTCGCCGTTTGCTCCACTCGACTGACAGACGCACTTCCTCAGCTCAGAATTACGGTGAGAACCGCTAAAAATAACACTACCTTGTCGTCCTCTCCACCCGACTGAGCACACTTTATTGGCTTAGAATTACGGCAACAATCGCTAAACACACTGCAAACACACGGTCCTCTCTTCCCGATTTACAGCCCCCCCTCTCTTGGCTTAAAATAACTCCCTGTTGTCGACAACGGCCGCTGAACAGGCTACACGTTGTAAACAGCCGTGGCCCGCTTGCCTGGTCCTCCTCTAACATTAGCAGTTAGCAGGGTTAGCAAGGCGGCGTTAACCAGGACCAGTCGAGATCACTTTACTGGCTGTGTCTCAATTGTTTTTGTCAGTTAAGGTACTCTAGCTAAATAATTCATTGTGAGTACACAAATGTTGAAATGACATAAAATGCCCGTCCCTTGTAGCTGTGATAAATTAGCCTGAAGCTAATGCTTACCTGTTCAGGAGGAAATTAGCCAACTCGGCGTCCTTTTGGGCTCTAAGCTGTCTTCATCTTCCAAATACATCTCCAATATTTACCCGGGGTTTGTAACGTCTCTGGTCACACAACTGTTAGAAACATGCAAGTTTCTTTTAGGTCCGGTAGAATCTATCTCCGTTGATCCTCTTCGTTTGTTTGCTGCTTTCATGTTGTACTAACGTTACAGCTGTAGCGCGCTGGGTTTATGTTTTTACAGGTATATCTGGCAACCCGGCCTGGCTGGCTCTCAAACTGGGCAGTTGATAACAACACACAGGCCAAAACACAAACGGACATTCCGTCACGGAACGAAAATTTCAAAAGGAGAAAATACTGGCATAAGCGTTGTTATCAGAAAAGATAGTATTTCAACTTAGCATGTTTCCTTAATATCTGATTCCCCATTGGGGTCATTTTTGGATTTATTACAGTAAATATATTACATATTGGACCTTTTAACCTGCAACGGAAACATCTGATAATAGGTCTACAACACAATAACCCTGCTGTAAATACCAGTGTTTAATGGTCTAGTTTGTAGCGTTGCTGAGCAAATATCTCGTTAAATGTCTTTCAGTCATTGTAATCACTGCATTTAATTATTTTGTTTTTACTGTTTTGCATATGTGTGTTGGCTGGAATTTTTTTTAGTAGTGGTATCTAACATATAAATACTTTTTTGGTACTGACTGAAGTATGTCTGTAACACTGAGAATAGGAAATGGTTATGTATCAAAAGCTAGTTTTTTTTATGGTCATATTTAAATGTTTGTACATTTTAGACAGATTTTTATTAAGGCAAAGTTCTTGTACATTTGAGGTCTTTGAGGTATTTGTATTTTTGTCCACCTCCTTTTAATTGCCAAGTAGCTGTCTCGACATAAGTGTCAAGTAAATTACCTAAAATTACCTAAAATGCCAAGCGCCAGAAGCAAATAAACTCCCTATTTTTTTGAAAGTAGGAAATAAACAAAGATTTCACAGGAACTGCTTTTTATACTTTAAGCAAACTGGTGGAAAATGAATTGCAGATCTCATTTATATGTGGCTTTACACAGCTGTTAGTTGTGAGGAATCATCTCCGACATTCCTAGAAAGATGTCTTCCAGTTTGTAACCTTGGGATGTTTCATTAAGCCTTATCAGGAGGAGGAGGTCTAGGTCATCTGGGTAAAGGAGGGACTTCCTACCATACTGAAATTTAGCAAAATCTCAACTCGGTCATGAAGCTAATGTGGGAAGAGTTGTAAAATATGAAGAAAACCTAAATATGCCTATCTGTTTCTTCCAAGATACCATAGCTGTGGTGCTGTGATTTATATTGGATGGCCAAAATGGCCGCCGCAATTATGTTATGCCAGTGAAGTGGCTTCCTCTGTAGAGTAGACTGTCCTTTCTTGTAGCTCTAAAGGCTGTATTCAGGTGTGTTCTGTTCACAGTGACTGTTGGGGTAAAGAACATAGAGCTGCAACGATCATCGTCTGCACAGAAATACGTGTGTGTGTGTGTGTTGCCAGCTGTCAGCAGTGATTTGATGTGTGGCTTACAGCCACAATCACTGCTGTGTGACATGAAAGGGAGTTTTTGACAGAAACAGATCAACGTAGAGAGTGCAGACATCCCCAAAAGTGCTTTAAATAGTAATTACCGGTAATAGTAACTAATAGAGAGACATATTTTGTTATGTGTATTTCTTCTCTTTTGGATATTGTAGAGATATCCAGAAGCCCAGTTTTAGTAACATTTAGCTGTTAAATGCATGTTTACATTGATCACTTTATACATGAATTTATTCAGTATCACACAGAGTGAAATATAAGCCATTTGAATATTGTGTTAGCCAACTCAACAGCACCCAGATGTAGAGCACAGACAACGAGTCCCTGTGGTGGTGGTGCTGGGCCTTACCGTCACCATGGCAACCAAGGTGTAGCTTCACCAGTTGCCGGGGGCAACAAGAGAGGCTGTGTCGAGCGACACACGGGTACGGAGGGAGGGATGTGAAAGACAGCAGGTGAGAGGAGTAAAGTGCTGGTAGATGGGTTAAGGAGGTGCAGAGAACAGGAAAAGAAGGATGAGACTAGAGGTGCAACAATGAATCGATTAGTTGTCAACTATTAAATTAATCGCCAGCTATTTTGATAATCGATTAATCGTTTGAGTCATTTTTTTATATAATATATTTCTCTGATTCCAGCTTGTTAAATGTGAATATTTTCTAGTTTCTTCTCTCCTTTGTGACAGTAAACTGAATATCTTTGAGTTTTGGACAAAACAAGACATTTGAGGACGTCATCTTAGGCTTTGGGAAACGGAACGAAAATTTCAAAAGGAGAAAATACTGGCATAAGCATTGTTATCAGAAAAGATAGTATTTCAACTTAGCATGTTTCCTTAATATCTGATTCCTCATTGGGGTCATTTTTGGATTTATTACAGTAAATATATTACATATTGGACCTTTTAATCTGCAACGGAAACATCTGATAATAGGTCTACAACACAATAACCCTGCTGTAAATACCAGTGTTTAATGTTTTAATGGTCTAGTTTGTAGCGTTGCTGAGCAAATATCTCGTTAAATGTCTTTCAGTCAGTGTAATCACTCCATTTAATAATTCTTTTTACATTTTTTTTAATTTGTTTTCCAGAAAGGCTTGACTCTGCAGCACAAGCCATCCACCATCCTTCAACCTTATCAATAACATAATACTTGTCTGAATCAATATTGGAATAATTTTAGAGAATTGTCTCAGCAAAACCGTTTTGATAAGACACGTTTCTGAGATAGTTTGGATTCATTTACAAGATTTCAGAGTCAGCTCTGTACAACGGTTGCAACAAAAAATGCACAGACATGTTCAATTCAATTTTAGGTTTCACCATTATGATGTAATAGTACGAATACTGAGAGCGCTGAAGAAAGTCATTAGTGTTATCAGGTTTTATGTCCCAGAAAGGACTAAACTGCGACTGTTATTTGTTCATATTAACTTCATTAAAGAAGTACAATGCTTTGAGCTTAGTCGTCAAGTACGGACGAAAATGAAGAGGTCTGAAAATTTGCGACTGGCCCTGCTCTTTTTGGAGTTGGTTGACCCACATTTGATGAGTTCTTCTCACCCAGGTAGAGGAAATATTGAGGGATCCTTGTGTCGTCCTTGTTTCTTGTACCGTCACCTTTTTTCTCTCTTGCTAGAATGTGTGCTCATTGTAAGTCACCTTGAAAAGGAAGAGTTTGACTTGACCTCAGTGACCCGAGCGAAGTAACTAGGGCTGCAACTAACAATTATTTTCATTGTCAATTAATCTGTTGATTATTCTCTCGATTAATCGATTAGTTGTTTGGTGTATAAAATGTCAGAAAATTGTGAAAAATGTCAATCAGTGACAAAGCCCAGGATGACATCCTCAAACATGTTGTTTTGAAGATATTCAGTTTACTTTCAGAGGAGAAAATATGTGAAAATATTCACATTCAATAAGCTGGAATCAAAGAACCTCATTTCCATAAAAAAGGACTCAAACTGGTAGAAAATAGTGGGCAATTAATTTAATAGTTGACAACTAATGGGTTATTCTTTGCAGCTCTAGAAGGAACACAGCAGAAATGTCACATCACTGCCCCAGCATCACCACAACATCCATTTTGGCTCCAACTGTTAGCAGAGCATCCAGTTAAAGCTGCGTCTTGGAGGAAATGGGTCGTAGTTTGGCGTATATTTAGGACAAGCTTGGTGAAATAGACAATGGCAATCTTCACCAGGCATGAGAGGTCTATGTGGGGGGGATGCTGGCCTCTGGGGATACCTGCGTTACCTGTACAGCTGTCAGGAGATAATTAGGTGAAGCCAGCACCAGTGATTGGTTTTACGATGAATAACTGGCTTTTGTTTGTTGATTGCCAGGTGGTTGCCTTAGCGATGGATGGGGAGTCAGAACCAAACCCTGCCGTAGCAGAAGAGGCAGGGGAGCGGGTGGAGCCCATGGATGCCACTCCCTCCCCCGAGCAACAGACCACGCCCCCCTCCGAGGTGGCTGGGGAGGCCTTTTCCATGGTAACGGAAGAAGAAGATGAAGCCGCAAAGGAGGGTGGCACAGAGGACAATGATGATGATGTGGTTCTCGTAGGGGAGGAGGATCTCCAGCCTTCTGCCACAACCCTCTCCCAAGACACGCCCAGCACAGACTGCCTAGAGCCGGCTGCTGCCGTGGCAACTGTAGACATGTCCACGGCAGAGATGACCCCCAGTTCTCCTGCGTCTTCCAGCACATCCACGGTGGCAGCACCTCCTAAACCTCCAACCACAGAAGCAGAGCCCATTGTCATTGACGATGAGGATGACTCTGAACAGAAAGAGACTTCCTGCTCCTCACCAGCGCACCCTGCAGGGTCCTCAGAATCCCACTCGCCAGGTGCACTCAGCAGCACTGAGCCAGATTCAGAGATCAGGATTGCCAGTGTCACCACGCTGGGCTCCAGTAGCCAGAAAGGAAGCTCCACTGTTTCTGCAGTGAATACGCCACCACATCCAGTGGACGTCCAGGAAGACTTGAACCTGATGATAACCTCGGTGACATCACTGCAGAGCGGGGCGGCGGCTGTCACAGCGGTGAGAATCATCAGAACTTTTTATCCATATTTTCTTTCATCTAGTTTACATTCCCCTATACTCTCGCTGTACCTTTTTTTTAAGTTTTAAGTTCTTCCTTCTAATGGGTTTCAGGAAAAGTTGGTTCTTCTGATGTTGTCTGCTGATAGACATTGGTGAAAGCAGGTGTTCTCTGTGACGTAGCATGTTTGTTCTTGGCAAAGTGCATAATGATTATCTTTGTATCTTTATTTTATTTATTTATTTTTTTATTACAATATTTATTCATCCAAGTTGCACTGGGAGCTCCTAGTTAGATGAGTTTGGATTCAATTCTACAGACTGCACAGCATACGGCACCTTTGTTTTTTTTGGGTTGCATATCATCTTTTTTTTATTTTTATTTTTTTATGTTTTGTCACTAAGGAGAAAAACTAACCTAAGCAACTTGTCTGTCTAGGCAGGTGAAGGCCAGGCAGAGGAAAACGGTCTGCAGATTAGCAATGCGTTCAGCCTGAATCCTGACACCCCATCTGGTCGACCAACAGCCTCCTTCAACCCCGGGCGGGGCTCAGCCCCCATGGGCCAGCTGGTACAGAATGGAGACACAGGGACGCACAACAGGGCAGGTAAAGACAATTATTATGCGGCAAGAAGAAATTTATCTTGATGTGTTCTCACAGGTAAAACATTACGATAGTGACCAAATTGAAGCGCCACACTTGGCTTTGGTCACTGCAAGGCTTGCAGAGGAAGCAGAACTCTCAGAACAAATAGAGCCTTGCTTGCTTACACCCCTATTACACTGTCGCCTTAGATTAGTCAACAATATCACATGAGTGGTACCAGGCCACATGTTTCTGTTTACTTTCATATATTCATATTTTTGTTTTGAGAAACCTCCCTTCAGCCCTCACTCTTACCCTGCTGATTGTGTTCATGTGAAACAGGTGGGGTCCTGTTTTAAAACTGTGCTCTGTGAAATTGCTGTTCAGCTTTGTCCTTTAATTTACCACCTCATTTGGAATTGAGGGCTACACATACTAACTATACTAACTAAAAAGGAAAGATAGTGGAGGGTGGCACATTAACCTGGATACAGTCTTAAGGATGCTCAGTTGATCAGTATTGGCTGATATCAGCATTAGGTGATCCGTGGCTTAAAAATCCTGAGACAAAAACCTAGCATAACATGTAAAATGAATGTGGCAAACACACTTCTAAAGTGTTGTGCTTTAACAGAGTAATTGCGACAAGAAACCAGCTATCCTCAATTGGGTTAAGAGATTAACCGCTATACGGTTCCACCCCTAGTGGAAACCCATACTTGACATCCATATTTTTGAAGAGCTCAACACTTCTTCTCTTCTGGGAAGACTTTTCAACAACATTTTGGAAACTGGCTGCAGGGAATCGCTTCCATTCAGCCCACAATGGGAGTATTTATTTAATTTTTTAATTTATACTTTTTTATTGATACCCAGTGGGGAAATTACAAGTAGTAGTCTGCTGTAGTATTAAGATACCCCTGCAACTAAGATTCAGCCCAAACCAAGCAAAACAGCCCTAGGCCCTAAGTACACAAAGCTATGTTTACAGGGTGGTCCACATAGTTATGACATGTAATTTATTTTGGAATAGTGAGGACAACTTGAAGACCGCAATTCCAGAATAAGGAAAAGGTTAAAGGGGAGCATTGGGACTGATGCGACAAACTGAATCCTCCTGATACATTTGAATTAACTGAGTTTATTGTAACTAAAAAAAAAAAAAAAACAGATAAGTAGTATGAAGACGGCGAACTAAAGTTAACTTTCTTTATTTCCTTCCAGACTCGTGGATCTCCCAGTCAGCTTCAGTTCCCCGCAACCAAAAACAGACGGGAGTCGACTCTCCGTCACCAGTCACTTCCCTACCAAAACCTCCAGGCCAGTCTTCTTCATCTACTTCCTCCTCAGGCTCCCAGCCACAGCCCAGGACAGTCAAGGTGATCCACTCTGTTCATATTGAAGTCCTGTGTAGTAAACATTAACATAGTCTATATCCACGACGTTCCACTTTCGGGATTGCTCCGTTGCTGACGGAAATTCCGCCGGATTTCACTGATTTATGCCGGATATCCGTTGCCTTGGGCTTCCTTTTGTGTTGTAATTTTAAACTCCGGTGGATTTCTGAGGACTATGGTTAACTGCTCCTCAGATCTCTGCAGGGTAAATCAGGACAGCTAGCTAGACGTTCCACCAAAACAAGTTCCCTCCCGAGGCTTTTTTGCAGAGGCGCCATTGCTCCGTGTGGAGCTGTGTGGAGCTTAGCGCCATTCAAGACGATTGTGATTGGTTTAAATAAACCAGAGCACGTTTTTCTCCCATCCCTGAATACTGTGTAGACTCTCCAGACCCTCCTCCGCAGCGCAGCGGTGGAGGAAGGTCTGACAAAGAGAGTCTACTATTAACATGATAGACAAACTGGAAATGTTATTTTATTTTACAACTTAAATCCAAAGTTAAAGGTTCAGTTGTACATGCAACTTTTGTGTCTGTATTTTTATATTTTCATATAAAGCATGTGGCAGTTTGTTTAATTTCTTCATATGCTCAACTTTAATTCATATGTGCATTTAAATATTCTCTCAAACACACTTATGGAGGAAATATGTATTCATAATTCAAATTGAAAGTCCAAAGAGAAAACAAAGCGAGATCAAATAAAAACTATTATTATTTTACTACTTTACTAGGCAGTTAATTTTGACAGCAAATTCTGATTTAGTCTTTTGAATAACATACCATTTAGTTTTAGTCTTATTTTAGTCATCTGAAATCTTTTAGTCTTAGTCTAGTTTTAGTCGACTAAATATCACAAGAGTTTTAGTCTTAGTCTAGTCTTAAGTCTTTTAGTCTAGTTTTAGTAGACCAAATATTAGCAGATTTTAGTTGACTAAATCTACAGTGAATTTAGTTGACTAAATGTTTCGCCAGAATTTTTGGTCATTGGAAGTATCCATCAGTCTGTTATGGAATGGAATATGCAATACAGACACAGATTTAAGGGTCCGTCCTAGACCTAGCTCTGACATTTCTGTTGTTCATGAGACATGTCGTTGCCCTCGGACCGGGTGCACTGCAAAACGTTAGCGTGTTGCTAACGAGCGAAGTCAACTGAAATCAGCCAAAGCTGTGTAACTAAGACTGTGCAACTAAACACAACTAAGTATAATGTAAACAACCTTACTGTTGTGAAAACGTCCTCGAAACTGTGCAAAGTTCTGCAAACTCGTCCTCCTGTGTAACCGCTGCTGTGTTTGTTTAGCTGTTGCGTCTGCATTTGCCGCGACTTTTTAAAATGGCTCTGCTGCTTCCGCATAAATCAACCTACCCTCAAAGATTCGCTCTGATTGGATTTCTTCCTAACTTGTCCCACAAAAAAGAGCGGTTCTGATTGGATCTCTTCTCCATTCGTAAATAATGAATCATTTTCAATTTTAAGTTTTATCTTTTGAATTTTACATTTGGTAATTGCCTTTTGACATTTTAAGATTCACCATTGCTATTTCTATTTAACATTAAGGCTTTTCATTTTGAAGTGACACTTGTCAATTCAAATGAGGAGGCGTGGCCTAACGGCTGGTGGGAGGGTTGAGAGACTTCCAGCGGAGACAGCGGAGTCTCTGAGCTTCATTGGCCGGCCGGCGAGTAGGCAATGCCGGCCGCAACTAGCTGGCTTGTCACGTTAGACTGGAAGGTCTCAAGTCCGACAATTTTCGTCCGTTATTTCACCACCACCACAGAAAGGTGTGCAAAATGTATAGACCCAAAGTGTATAGTCATTTCGGGTTTAAGACAAGAAATGACTTTGCAGTGCTCGTAAACTTATAAATGACTTACTGTCGTTGTAAAACTGCCCTGCAGTTAAGTCATTGTTCTTGTTTGTTTATCCCAGGTGACCTGTGCCAACTGTAAAAAGCCCCTGAAGAAAGGCCAGACGGCCTACCAGCGTAAAGGCTCCACACACCTGTTCTGCTCCACCACCTGTCTCTCTGCCTTCTCACACAAACCCGCCCCCAAGAAGAGCTGCACCATGTGCAAAAAGTAAGTTGCACATTGAACAAGAGACATTTTATTGCTTGAATTTAGAATTGTAATGAAGCATGTGGAGTACATTCAAAAGAAGTGGGGTTGTAATAATAAACCAAATATTTTACATTTCAATTAAGGAAAATAGGTATTGTTGTTTTTTTAAGTGAATTTCCAGCGATTTTGAGTTGTCTGTCCCAATTATTAATTCACTGTTAACTCATATATTTGCAAGTCCTAAACACAATATTTATATAAAAGGACAACTATTATCATTTTTACTAACTGATGCACATTTCCTGTAGATGTTAATTGATTTGTGCTCTGTTTTTCAGGGACATCACAAACATGAAGGGTACCATTGTGGCCCAGGTCGACTCTAGCGAGTCTTTCCAGGAGTTCTGCAGCACGGGCTGCCTCGGTGCATACGAGAACAAGCAAAACCCGCCAAAATCAGGCCTCAAAACAAAATGTACTGTCTGCGGCAAGTTAACAGAGGTCAGTCTGTCTGACACAACTAACAACGCATACTCCTCACTTGTCCATTTACTTGTCTTTCTCAACCAAAGCAATACATGACTCTTTATTCCTGATAATAGAATGAATAATTGAGTGGCAATGGGTAAAAAAGTAAGGGAAACAACCCAAATGTATTATGTATAGAAGTGTGTGAAAGTCTGCAGCTGTTCGCATCTGTACTGATGAAGTATGACCACGGTTAATTACAACCTAGAGGTGTCTCTAATACTCTGGCTCCCTCAGGGTGCAGAGAGCTACAAACATCAATGTAATGCAGTCCAATACACAGAGAGCCTCAGAGCGGCTAGCATAGCTGTAGACTCTTAGGTTTTTGGGTTTCAACTTCTCTTTATTATTTACATCCTTGGCTTGAGTGTTTGATTTTTCCATCTTCTCACCCTGTTCTCTATTTTTTGTTATTCTTATCCTTTAATGAATGTTCTCTTACCACCATTATTGGCTCTGTCTCTCCTTTATTGTCTTCCTCAAGCCACTTTCATTCAATATTTATCTCTTTCTTGTTCCTTGTCTGCCTTTTATTGTTCTCTTCATTCACTCTCCTTTCTTGCCTTCTCTCTTTTCTCCATCTGTCCATTTCAGTATGGCATAGTAGGGCCCATTTGCAGAAGGCCTTCAGCTCAGTCTCCATGGCCACCAAGTGCAAAAATAGTTTTGTCAAAATTGGAGAATTCCTCCTACTTCAAAATGAAGTATTAGTTGGCCCGGAATCTGTGAATAAAATTACTTTTGTATTGGAGTTATGTAATTCCGTGTGGGATGGGCCACTTAGTGGCATGACACGTACATAAAATATCATTTATTCAGTTGGCAATGGTCCTAGCTCCTTAAATTATTCAAATTAAATTAATGTACAGTTATTTTCTTACTTCGATTCAGTATTAGTCTGTGGGGTTGTTCTGTTACTTGCATCACTGTCGGCTAACTAGTACTACTGTCACCTAGCAACCACAGCTATCTGCATTTGTGACATCTTAAAATCATTTGCATTATTTATGTATACTTCTTGATTTCATTTGCATTTAAAAGCAACAGCAATGCCCCTGCCAAGCTACGCTAAAATGATTTGCAAAGTACACAACATGGACAATACGCCTATGTATAAATTTAGCTAACATCATTCCCCATAGCTTTAGATTTGAATGATTTTAATTTTAGCATATTCCAGCCTGTCATGAGATGTTGTATGGGCTGTCCATTGAATTGAAATGGCTCGTTGGACACGCCCTTTAGTTAGGGGTCCAAGCCTGGGGGGGCTGGGAACCCTGGCTGGGAATTTGCAATGCAACGCGGTTCACAGATCCAGCAGAGCTGTGGAACCCTATTGCTTTCCTAAGGATTGTTATTTTTCCGCCGATAAAACTCACTCTACAGCCTAAACCGTACATGGTGGGGGGGGTGCCATTTTCAGGACTGGTCCAGAACCCTGCAAGGACCTCAAACAAAAAGACTTCCACCACTAGGTGGCGCTATAGCAGAGATATGCATTTGGCCCTATAACTCCCAAACCGTACATTGCACATAAAAAATACAGATATCCACGGATACCCTGAATTTAGCTAAATCTCCCATTTCCGCCTAGACTTTTATGCGCGAAAAATCGCGATTTGCGAAAGCAAAACTTTAGATTCTTTTTTGGCATGACCCTCTGAGACTCCCCAACAGACTTTACGAGGATTTGCCACTAGGGGGAGCTACAAGTACAAAAAGTTTATATCTCATGAACGGCACATCCGATTTTTACGAAATTTTGAGGGTACCATCTAGGGCCACTCCTGATGCCACGCCTACAGTGGGGTACTGATTTGTTAAAGTGTGCGTGGCCTATGGGACCCAGGTTTGGATTCCCCACTTACACTAATGTGAGCAACTTCAAATTTACAGTGTAGCTATACAATGGTTCATGGACCTCACATACCAAAAATTACACATATGGACCACTAGGTGGCGCTACTCCCACATCGCACATTAGAAAACACATCCACGTGTTCCTTGATTCGAGCTGAATCTAATGATATATTTTTTGATATATATTTCCGCTAAGAAGTTTTTTCGCAATGTCGCGAAATGCGCAAAGCCAACTTTTTCTGTCTCCTCCTAAACGAAACCTGGTACGTAGCATCGGCAGATAGACCTGACCAAAAGTTATCAAAAGAATTTTGCTACATTAAGCTATGCGCATTTTACGACCAAACTAATTTTCCTAGCTAGCCACAAAACACGAACTTTAGCATATCTTGGCAAAATTGAAAAATACAAAACTATTGTTCGACATCCCACTCCGAGGCTCTGTACCAAATTTTGTGAAATTTTGGCAAATAACTCAATGCATTTAAATGGGAAATTTGCAATTGCAAGATCTCTGCTGCAGTAAATGCTATCATCAAAAAACTTGAGATTATTGTTGGAGCGTTTGACCCCATCATAACCACTTGCAGTTCTAGTTATTGTTTGTGTTTATGCTCAAATCTGATAAAAGATAGTTTAGAAAGTTCACGTATACAGGCGGGCGCCATCTTGGGAAAACCGTCACGACCAGTCGACTGACGAATGCCGTGCAACCAGTAACCAGTAACATAGCTCAAGCAGGGCGTTCGTCGTTCGACTGGTCGTGACTGTTTTCCCAAGATGGCGCCCGCCTGTATACGTGAACGGTACTGTCTTTCTAAACTATCTTTTTAATAAACTGTCTGTACTTTACCCTTGCCCCGACGACTAGCGTTATAATCTAATTAGCGGTTTGCGATGAAACTGGTCACATTCGATTAGCATGAAAACATATCCCAGAGAACGGTTGACTCGGTACACATTTGTAATTAACCCCTAGGTTCATTTTGCTCCGGATTTGTCCTTGAACTTTGCACACCTATGACAACTTTGAAGGACAAGTTAGCACACTGTACATATACATGCAAGAGGTGTTGATCAGCTGTTCAAGTAGAAGCCTCTGTTTTCACAATGGGAAGCACTGTTGCATTTACTGAAAAGCTAGAACTCCTTTACAATAAAGTGAAACCAAGTGTGACACATAATGACAAGGCTCTCCGATTGAGGAGAGATTTAAAAGAAAGCTTGCTGAAGTTTAGTTAATCAGGCTCTTGCTGCCTCTTCTGCATTTCTGTCTACAGATCCGGCACGAGGTTAGCTTTAAGACTGTGACCCACAAGATCTGCAGCGACACATGTTTCAACGTTTACCGCAGGGCCAACGGGTTGATCATGAACTGCTGTGAGCAATGTGGCGATTACCTGCCCAGCCGAGCAACAGCCAACCACTTCCTGCTGGTCGATGGCCAACAGAAACGCTTCTGCTGCCAGAACTGCGTCAGGGAGTACAAGCAGGTACTGTAGGCCCAACCACAGGCCCAAGGTGTGTAATGTATATCCTGATTGAAGTCTGTTTGATTCGCATCATTTATTTCATTCAACCGTATTCATTTAAAAATATATCTCTGCTCAGCTCTGTCAAAGTTTCTGTTGTTTTAGTGTAGCTATGGTGACCCCTCCTCCTCCTCACAGCCAAGAAACTTCCCCCACAGCAACTGCCATGTAAAAAAACAACAGTAAAATGGCCTTGTTACTCGCCCTCCTAAAATATATATATATATATATATTAAAAAAAAACATTTACAGTTGCAGTAATACAAGTGCAGGGTTTCCCCCAGAATTTTTTTTGCTTTTTTGATGGCGGTATTTATGTAGAGCCCAATATTTTATGTGATAAAAGAATAATGGACGAAATTGCATAATTTTAGCCAGAAATTAGAGGTGTGAATTGTATTTGTTGCTTGGCAACGCTAGCTTATTGAATATTCAATATTCATAATAGATTTCCAGGGCTGATGCTGCTAGTCACTGTGATAATAGGAGGACAATGAGGAGCATCAGTGTGCTTTTGTGGCTAAGCAGTGGGATCACAAAACAAACACATAGACTATTAGATACCGTACACGGAAGATTTGTGTTGTTTACTCCTTTAATGCTCATATGTCTTTACGGTTTACTTAACAAAAGTCAGAACAAATGCATTAAAACCTCTTTCTCCAAAGAAGAGGATCCATCAGGATTTCCCATAACTTGTAATGATCCATTTTTCTTTCTTTTAGGTGGATCTTAATATCCCTCCACCATGGTTCATGATATGTTTGGATATTTTGACATTACGGTGCTGTCTGTTTATGTGTTTGCATGGACTCTAATGTGAATAAAAGGGCTTAAAAAGCTTGATAGAAGTCTAATTGAAAAAAGCTCAGTCTTTTAGCTGACAAAACGTTTTTATTGTTTAATCAATTAGCTTTATTAATGACTTAATATAACCTTGTTGTCACTGCAGAACATGAAGTTACTTATTATTTTGACATGGTGTTTTCCTTCTCTGTCACAGGCCCACAGTAAACTTGCGAGCTGCCTGACTTGCAAAACGCTGATCAAGACAGGCGAGGTGCTGCACAGCCTCGGAGCCGGTGGCACCATGGGCTCCTACTGCTCTGTCAACTGCATGAACAAGGGCAAGCTGGCGTCGACCTCCTTCATCAGTGAGTCACCAGACTGCAGAACACAAAAACTGAGCTTTTTCTGAACAGAATTGGACCTTCCGATAGAGTTCTCTACAGTTCCACAGGTCCCATAATATGTTAAGCAGATCTTAGCGACACAAGGTCATGTTGTCAAGGCTGAAAGTGGGCAGTAGCGGAAAAAGATGTAGCATTTAGGCTATTACGGTAAGTGTTCGGTAGCCTACTGTTTGTGTTGGGAATTCAAATATTTCATTGTCTTAATGTATTTAGGTCTGTATGTTCTGATGATGGATAACTGACTTGAAAAAAGCAGCAGAGAAAAGCTCCTGTTAACCTGTTTGCTGATTAGTATTCATTTCAGCAAACATTGAATGCACACTCAAAAAAGTCCCAAGCATGTGTAATAAATGCATTGTCGTGTGAGTTTTAATGTTTAATGTCTGTGTGTGCAGACACAGAGCCCACATGTCACTTCTGTAAGAGGAATTCATTACCGCAGTACCAGGCCACGCTGCCAGAGGGAAACATCCTCAACTTCTGCAGCTCACAGTGTGTTACCAAGTTCCAGGTGGGGACTCTTGTCATTTCAAACCAGAAGACACAAATCTGGGTCCTGTTATAAAAAAACTACATTTTACAAAGGTAATGAAGTGGTCACACTGGTGAATGGTGTCCCTCTGATGTATTCTGGATTATAAAGCACAATAATTCTTTGATGTTGTTGAATGAAGACACCATATTGTTTCGTGCAGCTGCATGGAGGATGCTGCTGAAAATTAGCATACATACAACTAATCTCATGCAATAAATACTTTAGATAATTGGATCAAACTAGGTTTTCGGATAGTTGGTTTTTCTAATGCGCCCTGTACTCCAGTGTGAAGTTGTGCGGCGCAGATGAGTAAGGACATAAAATGGTATTATACCTGATAGGAATGGAAGTTGTGAAAATAAAACCCAGATTAACCGGTATCTACTCATTTGATGCATTCCTCATGAAAACAGCAGCTCAAAAACACAAACATAAAACGCCACAGGTTTCCTCAGTGTAGTCCATGACCTGATTAGTTTTTTAGCATCATGTTGCATAAATTTACATATTAATGATAAAACAGATTTTCTTGAAACTATCGTGACTCTATCATTGTTTATGACAGTTCATATAATATCACCCATGTGTAGAAAGGGAAAAAAAGAGAGAAATATTTGCAAGTCAATGTTTAAATTAGCTTTGTTAATTACATCTGTAAGTACAACCAGCTGTGTTTTGATATATCAAGTATCAAGATGCTTATGGAAGGCCATTAGACATGGATGTTGTTACTCACCAGCTGGTAGTCATCAAAAGTTTTAATTTCCTCCGTGTTGTTTTTTACAGAACGCTACTCTTCAAACAGCCACCAACGGACAAACGCCACTCGCCACCACAAACAACACCGTCCAGCTCAAATGTAACTACTGTCGATCAGCATTCAGCTTGAAGCCCGAAACTCTGGAGTGGGAGGTGAGACCATCCTGAGGAGTAGTTGCACAATTTTTTATTCAGGTATCACAGGTCTTTTTCTTCCACAAAGATAAGATAAGCCGTTATTTTTAAACAAGGATAACTGCCAAAATTCACTAGTTCTAGCTTCTCAAATTTGAATATGTTCTGGTTTTCTCAGTCCTCTGTGATAACAAAATGTAGTAAAATTTGGGTTTTGATCTTATAATATTTAATTATATATATATATGTCAAGTGGGCTTTAGCCAATTGTGATGGGCATTTTGTATTTGACTATAGATCAAATGATTAATAAGTTAATTGAGGAAATAATTGGCAGATTTACCAAAATGAAAGTTGCAGCCCTAGTCTACCTTGGTACTAGGACTGCATCATATGACCGAAAATCAAAATCACGATTAATTGCACATTTTACCCCGATGAACGATAATTAATTTTTTTTGTGATTGGACGACGGACACTGCGTTTTTTTTAAATGTTTTTGTATAAAGTTTAAAAAAAAATATTCTTTTGCTGATAAAAATTGAAGGATGGATGGATGGATGGTCCTAACTTTGAACCAGCAAGTTGCGTTTTAAGCACCTCTTTTTTCTGCTTGTGGAGAGCTATGTGACACATGGAACTATATTGATGAGGAGTACTCCGAGAGTATACCAGAAAGACACACAGCTGACAACCTGCAGGTGGAGGCGCTGAAGACAGGCTCAGACATACACGCTGTGGGCTGCTGTGGACTTCTGTCAGTCCCGCAAGTGGTTTCAGCCTGCTTGTCGGTCAACGGTTAATTATCGGGTAAAATTCAATTTCATTGTGCTTTCTTTTGGAAGGCTGGCTGCCACAAATCGCCACTTACTAGCAGATTTATTGAGGTAAACACTAGCTATCAGTAAACAGAAGGTAGTGTCTGGTGTGTGCGCTAGTATTTGTGTGTGCGTGTCAGCCCGCATTTGGCGACTGGCGAGTGTTAATTTCGGACCCTGTACCGTCATGGGAAAACTACGTTGATAACAGCTTCAGAATTTCAATGTTGATGCATTTTCGATTAATCGTCCAGCCCTACTTGGTACAGAAGGTAAGTGCTGAGTTAAGTCAAACTTTGTGTACAAGTCAACTTGTTTCAGCTGTAGGAGCACCCTGCAATTCATTTTCTTCATGCATGCAGAGAATAAAGGTAATGAATCTTAAAACCAGAATAGGTGCAATACATTTATCCAAATGTGTCTGTGTCTTTAGGATAAGGTCTACCAGTTCTGCAGTAAGACGTGCTGTGAGGACTACAAGAAGCTCCACTGCATTGTGACATTCTGTGAATACTGCCAAGAGGAGAAGACGCTACATGAGATGGTCAAGTTCTCCGGAGTCAAGAGACCTTTTTGCAGCGAAGGTAGTAATCTCCCATCCTCTCCTCTAGGACACTTGATAAATCTGAGTAATTTTCTTGACAGTTTTTAAGTAGTCAGAGAAACTGATCGTATCCCATGATGGCTGTTGTTGATTGGTTTTCAACGCCTTTTGTTTCTAGTTGTGTGTTCAATTGTTTGCCATTTTAAGCATATTTCTTGTTTTTCTGAGGTTTTGTACTCCGGATTTTGATTAGTTGCTTCCAGTTGAGGCTGCTTTTCAGTTTCTTGACTGTTTGTCCTTTTGCAATTTCATTTTCTTTTGCTTTCCTTCTCTTTTTGTTTTTGTTCAGGCTGTAAGCTGTTATTTAAGCAGGATTTTATCAAAAAATTGGGTCTGAAGTGTGTCAGCTGTAACCACTGCAACCAGCTCTGTAAGAGAGGGTTGACCCGGCAGCTCGGCGGCATGACTCGGGACTTCTGCAGCGAGACCTGTGCCAAGAAGTTCCACGACTGGTACTACAAGGTCCGCTCACACTCAGTGTATCCCTTAATAAATCAACACAAATGTAATTGTACGCAGGAATACGTTGTTGTGAATATTCTGAAATGTTTCTCTTCCACTAGGCGGCGAGGTGTGACTGCTGTAAGGTGCAGGGTAACCTGACAGAGTCTGTGATGTGGAGAGCCGAGATGAAGCAATTCTGTGACCAGGAGTGTCTGTTAAAGTTCTACTGCCAGCAGAACGACCCCATAATGGTCACACAGAAAGGCCCCGAGAACACCACCCTGGGTAAAAAAAACTGAGTGTGTGTGTGTACGCGCATGCGTGTGTTTCCTTTGGAATAACTAAGGTCTTCCTACAAATGCCTGCCTTCTTATGTTACTTTGTGTCAATTCTTCATGAGGCAAAGATGTGATGTATTTCATTTTCCTCTTTACAGGGTATGAAATGCAAGGGGCCAAACTTGGGGTAAGTAAGAATTTGGAAAAGGTGTCTGTATTACACAGTTTGCTTTGAATTTATGAAACATTAGTTGTTGCTTTATCTGAAGTATTCATTAAATGTACCACCTAATAGTATAGAAATGTAGGGCATCTACTTAAATGTGTTACCTTTTTGTTAACCAAATATGTTCTTTTTTTTTTTGTCAGACTTTTACTTACCTGTTGTCCCATAAAAAAACAACCCCATTATTTGTTTTAATAAAAGATTGATTTGTCAGAGCAGAAGCCACATTTGTTTGTGCGATTAAACCTGTACATTTTTTATGTTTTTCTCAACCATGTTGCAGCTGGTGAACCAGGGTACTGTGGCGTATGCTGGTGGAGGTTTGATGAGAGATGTCAAGAACAAGGCAGTGCTCTGCAAGCCACTCACACTGACCAAGGCTACCTACTGCAAGCCACACATGCAGAGCAAACTTTTACAAACAGGTAAACGAAGCATCTTACTTAGAAGTGTTCCACAAACTGAATTATACAGTGTGTGTGTGTGTGTGTGTGTGTATATGTATGTATGTATATATATATATATATAGGAAACATGGTAGAGGGAAATTATGAGGTTTGCTTTAGAGAGGCAGTGGAATTGGGACATTTTTGTGAAGTTTCACTTGAGTCCGACTTAACCATTATGTGGAGGTTGCCACAGTCGTTGCCACTCACCCTTCAAAATCATCACTTCATGACCCATTATTACACGTACTGATTTTTGTATATAATTTTATGGTTTGACATATCTGTTTCCGCAGATGTAGACGATGGTGTGAAGAGGGAGTATATTCCTGTACCCATACCTGTGCCTGTCTTCATCCCCATGCCCATGAATATGTATTCCCAGATCACTCCCACCCCAGTCTCTCTGCCTGTACCGGTAAGACACGATGAGCACACATGGCTTATTTATGCTAAAAGGCAAAAACTTGACATACAGTAGACAAATTACTAAAAGCCTGTATGATAAGTGTTAAAATCCCAGGCTGCTTAAAATGTCTCTTTTTTATGAACAAATAGGCAAACACAACAATTTAAGTGTACACATTTTTTATGTTGGAAATGTGTTGTTAGTGTCACCAAAGCTAAGTAAGGAGACATTTATTAATTAAGGTTGTCTGATTACTGACCAAATGGCTACGTGTGCTGTCCTGTCTAGGTTCCTGTGCCTGTGTTCCTGCCCACCACCCTGCAGGGGGCAGAGCAGATCGTCCAGACCATCAACGAACTAAAAAACAAGGTGCCCTCCGACCATCTGGAGGCCCACCTGCTCTCCATGGCAGAGATGATCACAGAGGACCCGAAGCCAGGTGCGCTCATGAGGGATTATCTTGATACAGACAGATAAAAATGACAACTTATTTTAACAGTTATTACATGAGTTACAGCAGTTAGAGCCAGGAGAACTGGCACAGTTTTAAAATTGTATTAATCTAAAAAAAAAAAAAGAAGCAATTTTTCAAAACAAGCAAAACATCAGAGATGGTTATGTTTTAGTTCAAATCAACACCTCTGAGACAGAGAAACTGCAAAAGCCCAAACATCGGCTACATAAAATATTAGCGGTGTGACGAGATCAAAACATTTTGATATTTCTCGTCGAGGTTAAAAGTAGTCTTGCTATATCAGTACACAAGCGCAGAATTACGTTGTTACTTGGAACTAATTCATTTAAAATCAGTCAGTGCCAAATGTTGTTACCTGAGAGCGCGTAAGAGCAAGCTTTCTCTCTACATGTTTCACAGAAAGTGGGGCTCAGCTCCGACACGCACACACACACACTCACACACACACGTGCAGATGTAGCGAAAGTTACGCCCTGCCTCTCCAGTTTGTTAAAGTCACAGTGAGTCACGGCAATGCCGGTAAAGCGAACATAAGTGTGGTTACAGTTTTTAAAACTTCACGCAGACAGCGTTAGCTGCAATATAATGGTGAGATCGCTGTGCAGTTAAAGGAGAATTCCGGCCAATTTTTATGTTAATCTTGATCGCTATAGCTACGCAAGTACTTTCGCTAGAAAAAACCCAGACCCGAATCGGTGCAGGTAACACGGAGAAGCTGCAGCTATGTACTACAAGCGTCCCTTGAGCTAAAACGGCAGTGGTCGGGGAAAGTTTTAGAGTGCCTTTGTGCCTCTTAACAGACACAAAATGCAATTAATATGTCTGTGCCACATGAACAGGGCCCTTACGTGTCAACAAGATGCATTTTCAACTCAGACATTGTTTAAATTCACCTACCCTGGTCCCTGTCTCGATCCTGCCGGTAGCTAGCTTGCCCTGCTAGCTGATAGCTGTTAGCCGTTAGCTGCTAGCTGCCGTCCGGTGAGTGTATTAAGACAGGCTTCTGTGATAATCATCCCAATAACAATCCACGGAGCAGCGGTGGTGTGGCTATGTCCTCCAGAGGACAGTTCATGTCACGTCTTGAAGTGTATTCCCCCCCCTAAAAAAAACAGTAGTGCAGTAGTAGCTGTTAGCTGCCCTCCGGTGTGTGTGTACAGCCAGATAGCCGTTAGCTGCTAGCTGCCGTCCGGTGAGTGTATTCAGCCAGTATTCTGTGATAATCATCCCAATAACAATCCACGGAGCAGCGGTGGTGTGGCTATGTCCTCCAGAGGACAGTTCATGTCACGTCTTGAAGTGTATTCCCCCCTATAACGACGGGTAAATATGACATACATAGAAGCTCAAAATCCCATTGATACTCCTATCCTCTGCAAATCTCACATTTTGAAACTGCCGCTGAAAACGGGTGAATCTCAACAAAGCTGGAAGCTGACGTCAGCATCCCAAATCCATCAATCAAATAGTCTTTGTCACGCCCCAACATTTGCATAGGCTACACCACTAACCTGAGGTCAGCTTAGTCTTCTGAATCTAGCTAGGTCATGCAGATCTCCAGAGGTCCGCTATTTAATTACTAAATTCACTTCTGAGACTTTTTATGCGAGAAATCAACTATGTAGAGGTCAAATATGGGCCGTTTTACGAAAATGTATGGCTAATTGCAAATTTTGTCCAACTGTGTCGCAGTTCATCAGGAGCTCAGCAGGCTACGTGACAGCGGCCGGTGCTGCCTCGTCGCCCGGCGTGTCCTACTTCATAGACTCTGGCTCGCTGTGAGCTAGCTGGATCTCCGTCACGAAGGGAAACCCGCGGTGCTCCATACCTGCGCAAAGTCACCGGTTCTGGGTTACTGGACTACAAAATGCAGAGGCCCTGATGGAGCTCCAGGGCCTGCAGCTAGCTGCGATTCATAGGATTGAAGGGACAGTAGCAGCTAACGAAATCCCTAATGTTCACAAAAATGCATTAAATTGAAATCGGACACCATTGTTAGCTTTATAAGACCTTGGGGTACATGTTATGTGAGTGGCGTGACGACATTCAAACTGTAAATGTACGAAAGTTATGCCGAAAGTGTAGCAACGATCTTTTCCCATAGGATTAAATGGGACACATAGCCTAGCTTGCAGCTCCCGAGCCCCGGTCGTCCAGTAACCGAGAATCGGTGACTTTAACTGGGTATGGAGGTTGGTGCTTTCTCGTCAGACTGTTGAGCTCCTAAAGTCCGACACGTCTTACTAAATTTGCAATTAGCCATCAGTTTTCGTAAAACGGCCCATATTTGAGCTTTATATAGTTGATTTCTCGCTTAAAAAAGTCTCAGAAGTGAATTTAATAACGAAATAGCGTGACAATGTAAAACTTTGCCGTGTCTGAAATTTGAGACCTGCTGTCTAGTCTCCAATGTGTTTCTATGGGGTTCGCTCAAACCAATCAGCGCGCAGCTCATCTAAATATTCATGAGCATACCATATTTGGAAGGAAAGCTCTTGTTCCAATATTCACAGGGTAGTTAAGGGCCTAATAAAATAGCATTCGGCCAATTTTCAGCCCAACCAATGTTACATACCCTATTAGAAGACCTTAAGGAACAGTGTAAAATATCCTATATAATCATTCTATCACCCCTTTAATGCCATGTGTGATTGGCCCCCTATCGCAGCAGCTATACAACCCATACAGTCTGTAGTGTGGTAAGGTCGAGTGCATTTGAAGACTTGTTTTTTTAAAGATGTATTTGTGTAACAACAAAAATAATCATTTGGATGGGTGGTGGTGGCATTTTACACAACTGAATGCTTATGTTCACATGATGGGTATCAAGTGACATGAATGAAAGAAAGTTTTAAATAAAGTACTCTATTGGTATCTGCACTACTTTCATTTTAAAACCAGCTTACTTGTGTAGACATCCAGGTAGCTGTGGGCTTTTTGGCTGAGCTTTTGAGATGGAGGTGAATGAACCATTACGAAACCTTAATTTGTAAACCCAAACGTCTCCTTCCAAAAACAATGTTCTGGTTAAAACATTCTCAATTTAACAAGATGTTTGTTCGATTTAAAGAAAGCTGCAGCAAGTGATGACAATGAGAACCTACTTGACTGTGTGTTTCAGATGTGAAGCCGGTGAAGAGGGAGCGTAAAAGGAAGATCTCCAGCAGCAGCTCTGAGGAAGAGGAGCAGGAGAAGCAGGACAGGGTTGAAAAGGAGGAGGAGGAAGATATAGAAGAGAAAAATGAGCAGGAGGAAATAGCAGAGAAAGAGGAGGGAGAGGAGGAGGACAAGTACGCACCCGACCTAGACCTGGAGGCAGACTTCCCTCAAGGTAAATGCCTACTGTACATGTAGTTCTGCGCCTGTTGATGCTAGGCTAGTGAGGTAATGTAATTCAGAAAAAAACATGTTAAAGCCATGAAATACTAATACCAATTAATAATATTTCTACAGTATTGACAGGCTCTGCATTTCAAAGCTTGAATGAGCAACATTTTTGTCTGTTGAAAGATAGTTTCGCATTTTCAGACCTTCCTTTACAGAGGGTCTGGCGAGTCCACACAGCATTCTGGGATGGGAGAATTTGGTGGTTTATTGGCATTTCTTTAAACCAATCACATTTGTCTTGGACAGCGCTAAGCGCCATACGGAGCAATGGCGCCTCTGCAAAATGGCCTCGGAAAGGAACTTGTTTTGGTGGAACATGCACATTCAAAGGTTGTTTTAGTCACGCAACAGAAAACTCAGATTGGACAGATAGTCTAGCTAGCTGTCTGGATTTACACTGCAGAGATCTGAGGAGCAGTTAACCATAGTCCTCAGAAATCAACCGGAGTTTAAAATGCCAACACAAAGGAAGCAAAAGGTGACGGACATCCAGCCGAAATGAGGGACATCCAGTGGAATTCTCGGTGGCACCTGAAGAATCCCGGAAGTGAAACGTCATCAATATAGACTAGTTGAAAGAGAACTGAAACTTGTATTTTTAAGACAAAGTTTTGAATGCCAACAAAATTAAAGGACAATTCCGGCGTAAAATGAACCTAGGGGTTAATAACATATGTGTAGCTAGTCGAACGTTCTCTGGGATCTGTTTTCATGCTAATCAAATGCGTCTCTAGCTTGAAACAAGCTACCGCAAAACCGGTGATTAGCTGCTAACATTAGCTTTTGGGGCAGAAGGTAAATCACTATTTTCTACCACTAACAAAGCTCAAAATAGCACTTGAATCACGAATGCCGTGCAACCAGTAACCTAGCTCAAACACAGCAATCGTGATTCGACTGCTCATGACTGTTTTCTAAGATGGCGGCCGAATGTAAACATTAACGCTACCGTCTTTATAATCTATCTTTTTAATAAACTGTCTGTACACATACAAAGTTCTCAATGCTTCGGTTTACATGTAGGGACCCTCATTATGCTACCATTGAAGTGTGGTGCTATTTTGAGCTTTGTTAGTGGTAGAAAATAGTGATTTACCTTCTGCCCCAAAAGCTAATGTTAGCAGCTAATCACCGGTTTTGCGGTAGCTTGTTAAAAGCCAGAGACTCATTCAATTAGCATGAAAACATGTCCCAGAGAACGTTCGACTAGGCACACATATGTTATTAACCCGTAGGTTCATTTTACACCGGAATTGTCCTTTTAAGAAATGCTCCTAAATTCAAATTAACGCTCACTCTGACATTGTCACTCTTTCTCTCACTCTTTGTGTATTTTTCCTTCTCATTCGTTATGTTTAGTAAAGCAGCTTTTACGTAACATCATTTGACTTCATGGGGCTTTTTAATGAATGAAGTTTGGCTGACTGTCCAGAGACGTTATGAGCCAGGCCAGGAATAAGACATTTTTTTATTCTAATTTATTTGTTTTCACTGGCCTGGTATAACACGCTTTAACTGCGCTGGGCCTTGCTGAGCCATGTAGAGCCAAAACATGAAGGTATTTCCCTCCACAAAGTCATATTTTTAAACCTCTCAATGTATTCAGATTTCAGTCCTGTTGTTTATATCTTTTATATCGCCAAATCTCTGTTTTGAAGTTTTGTTCCACTCCTGCCCTACTGTAGGTTGAAGAAAGATTACAATCATGCTAAAGGGTTAAATAAATATGATAAAGGTTAAAGTTATTGAAGACTTGAAATATATTTTGGTCAATAAACTGGATTAATACCGTCATAAAGAGCATTCTTTGACTTATAAATTAATGTGGGAAAATTATTATTTTTTTCTTATTACAATTCTATCACAAATAAAGTTTTAAAGTAAAGCTGCCAAAATAAAGTTGGGGGTAAGGGAGAAATCTGATTACTGACCTGCTGCAGGTACACATGGATTTACAGCAAAAGTGCATGTTAACATCCTAAATTAACTGGTTTGTCTGAATAACCTGGTCTCTTGAGTGCATGAGAATGTACCGACTGTGACAGTGTGTTACCGTACCTGAGGCTCTTAACGCCAAAATGCTGAGAGACACTGACTGTCTTAACAATAAGTCATGTCACTGAATGCTGAGTCATCACCACAATGTATCTAAATCTAAAGTAGAGCCACTTTTTTCCCCCCATCCCATTGTTGCCCCTGTCCCAGCAATTCAAAATGAAGTCTATCAGTTTGAACATTAAATATCTTGTCTTTGTAGTGTATTCAATTGAATACAGGTTGAAAAGGATTTGGAAATCATTGTATTCTGTTTTTATTTACGTTTTACACAACGTCTTAACTTCACTGGAATTGGGGTTTGTAATAAAAACAATAATTCAACAGATGTTGTTTCCTGTCTCAGCCTCAGACCCTGTTCCAGTTCTGGAGGGAATGGACGAGGACATGGGCTTCTCTCTACCTCCAGTGCTGGCTGAGGAGAAGGAGGAGCCGGAAGAGGTGGAGGCGTCTGCACCTCGACCACAGCCCAGGAGACAAGTACGCACTCACACAAACGCATACACACATGTAACAATTAGAAACACTGCACTGGCCAACCTACAATTTACTGTATTGTAATTGTGTGTGTGTGTGTGTTTGTGTTGAAGGGGAACAAGAGGCTGGCGGTGGAGGAGAGCTCAGATCTGGCGTCGTCCTCTTCCTCCCATCCAACACAGAGACACTCAGCGGGACGGGCGCTGCCTCTCAAAGCTCGATATGGCGTCAATGCCTGGAAACGCTGGGCGCTATCTCCTTCTGACCAATCAGATGACACCAAAGTAAAGGACAGCTTCAAACCAGGTAAGCTGAACCGGATCATGAACTTAATGCCGTGGCTCAGTAGTAGTTGCTTGGCAGAAAATTAAAGGTTGATTATCATATTTGAGAACATGTAGGATGTGTTTGCTGAAAGCAGTCTGTCTGTTCCTCATCTCCTACAGCTCGTTCTAAAAGTAACCTGTTGTCGCTGAGTTCAGAGGAGTTGAACGTTGCTCTGTCGCGGTTTGTCAGGGAGGTCTGCAGGCCCAGCGGGGAGCGCTACTCTCCAGACAGCATCCTCTACCTCTGTCTAGGAATTCAGCAGGTTGGTACCAAGCCAGAGAATCAAACCCCAGAAACACCAGCACCTCTCCAGCAAGCCATAAGAACAGAAGTAGAACATTGAAAATGAACACTGATCATTAAGATTGCACCCCATGTCAGTTCATACAATTTAAAAGGTTTATTTTCAAGTTGTTTCTTGACTATTGAAAACACTAGTGTTAATGCAAATTATTTCCACGTCAATCTACCTTGGTCTAAGATGCATGGCAGGTAACAGTGGCTACACAACAGCAGTTCATCCAGCTGGGGACCTTTTGTTGCATGTCAACTTTGCATATTTTCTGTCACTTTCTGTCTACTACAAAAAGAGGCAAAAACCCAGTAGCTATTATCTGAAGAAATGAAAGGTTATTACTTGCACAGTCATAAGAGAATTTAAAATGAGATAAAACTTTATTCATCCCGAGGGAAATTGTTGTGCAGCCGTTGCAGCACAAAGTGGGAAAGAGTGCAAATATCAGTCCTTCCAGAAAAAGTTTTTTTTGTGATTGTTGCGGGCAAAAATCCTTGATTATGCGGCACGTTTTCTTAAAAAATGCGATGGAATATGCAGGATATTTACGCAATTTTATGCGATGAAATTGCGGGAACTTGCAAAAACTGCGATTTCATCATGGCTTCATCGCGGGGTTTGCAGCTATTCGATGATGTTCACGTCGCGTAATTACGTCCCTTCATAACGTTCCCATGGCAACAGGGGAAAATGGCTGCTCTTTTGTGACGTAAACGCAACATTTTTCAACTTTCTACTAAGATATATGTGACATTTTTGCAACGAAAATGCGGGGATTATGAAATCATTCAAGCCCCGCATATTTTGCACGGAAATCGGCAATTTATGTTGCGAAAGTACGGCGTATTTGAAAAAATGCGGCCCCCGCATAAATATGCGGACTTTGGCTGATTATGCATTAAATTATGCGGACTGAAATATATACAGTCGTGAACAAATTAGGACACCCATGCTAAAGTTGACTAAAAAGAGGAATAAAAAAATCATCTTTTGGAAAGTGATCTTAATGCCTTAATTGAAAAAATTAGGAAAAATCCATCCTTTAAGGACACCAATTCTGTTTGTGAATGAATAATGTATCGTAAATAAATAAATGTTCTTCCTTAAAATACAGGGGGCATAAGTAAGTACACCCCTATGTTAAATTCCCATAGAGACAGGCAGATGTTTATTTTTAAAGGCCAGTTATTTCATGGATCCAGGATACTATGATCCTGATAAAGTTCCCTTGGCCTTTGGAATTAAAATAATGACCCATGCCAATCTCTAGGTATGGTGAAGGGTATGTGATGATGTGGGGCTATTTTAAAGGTTGGATTTTTCCTCATTTTTTTAATTAAGCCATTAAGATCAATTTCCAAAAGATTATTTTCTATTCCTCTTTTTAGTCAACTTTAGCATGGGTGTCCTAATTTGTTCACATGACTGTATAGCTCTCATAAAACAAAATATAAACAGTAAAGATGTGTGTTGAAGACATGTTTGTAAAATCATGTGGCTGATGTTTGGACAGCCATTTTTGAAGTATTGATAACATGCCAAAGGCATCAAATGGCAATCAAGTTTTACAGCTGAGATTGAAAATAAAGCTTGGTTATAACAAACTATTGATTGAAATTATCACAATCATTACAGTCTGGTTAGTTTTGTATTCCACCTGTACTTAACCTGGGAAAGAACGCACTGAGGAAGAGGAGGAGCTTTCTAGTGTGCTTAGTTTATACTTTAAAAACAAAAGAATGGGGCTTCCTGCTGGCCACGTGACCATTTAATTCGCCCCTTTGTTGCATGTCCTTCTCATAGACTACGGTCCCTCCTTTGTTTCCCCTCATTTCCTGTCACCTCTTTGTCAGTATCAAATAAAGATAAATATGCCATAAACATATTATATATAAGAAAAGAATAATTTTTTTTTTAAAAGATATACAAAGGCATGGTATATTTGGTAATGTTAGCAGTTGGGTTGTCACAATACTAATTTTGTTGACTTCCTCTCCACTACCACCATTAGTATTATTGTTTCACCGACTAAAATAACGAAATATCTTAAAGTAATACAAAATAACGATTACATTTTTAGATTTAACCTTGTTAACTTTCCTTTTTGTTTTATAAGAATTCCATCTGTAGTCATTTTAGAGGTAGGAACTAAAGTTAGAGTGAGTGTTTCCAGGAGGACAGATATAACAGGCGCACAGTCTTTCCTCTCATCTATCCATGCCCTGATCCTCTCACATGTTAGCAGCGGGAGCATGGCTCTGGAGTGGAGCATAGGATTGTCCAAAGTCCACTGTTCCTTGAGGGTGATTTTTCTGAAAGAAAAATGTAAGATTGTTTTATCTGTTTATAAAACTAACAAAGTTTAAAATATTTGATTGTTTTATGTTACGTTTGAGGAAGAAATTTGGGCTTTAAACACTTGAAATGTCGTCTACTTTTTCTGGGCCTGCTTTAATTTGCTGCTTTAACTTTTCCCTCCCTTTTTAAAAAAAGAAAAAAAAAAAGAAGGTAATTTATGGGTTTTCGCTGAGAAGAGAGCTTATGATGTTCAGATAGTTTTAGCAGAAAGACAGAAAACAACTTTTTGTTCCAGATGGGTCTAAATGTGCAGATTTGTGTCCAGTGATTATAACTCGTTTAACTCTGCTGTTCACATCCTGATAAACCGTGATGATAGTTTAAATATGAGGACACTAAAGTTTTGATATCTGCATATTGCAGCTATTCGTTTGACCTTCTTTATAAAAAAAATGACATTTTATGTGTTTGAAGCATCTTCACGCCAAAGGCCGGAAGGATGACCTATTTAGCGATCCGTGCTACCAGCAGTTTGGAGAAGAGCTTAACAAGGTCCTGAGGGACTGGCAGCCCAGCGTGCTTCCTGATGGTGAGTCTGAAATCACCATCTGTCCAACTCCAAATGACTCGTATAGTGATTTTTTTTTTTTTTTTGGTCGGATTTCTTACCAGTTGAGCCAGTGACCACATTTTAAAACGCCACACAACCGGTTAATAATATCTGAAGAACCACAATGCACACAAATTAGAGAAATTAAATTCACAGGTCAAATTGGATCTCAACCAACCCAGAGCTCTTAAAGTAGCTTTCATAACTGCAAGTGAAGTTAATTAGTTTGAGTGTATTGCTCTTAGCACCACCTGGTGGCGTAGTGCTGTAGTGTTTCTCTCTATTACGATCTGTGTCCAATGATTATAACTCTTCTGCTGTTCACATCCTGATTTGCTGTGATTGTACTATAATGTTATATGAGGACACAGGTTAAACAAACCCTCGAGTGTTCTCCTGTTGTACTTGTGAAGATGCATTTGTGAGATGTAAAATTTTAAGATACAGAATAAAATAAAGAAATGAGTTTATATGCATATGCTTGTATTCAATCTTTTATTTATTTATTGGTTATGATTCACGACTAAAGTGCTAGTGTGAATTTAGTTACTTTTGGTCCAAAAAAAATTTGTTAGAAGTAATAAAACTAATTGTTAAATACATGCATGTCATTCAAGTCTGCAGAAAGATGTCCTGAACAAGTAAAAGTACAGTTTGAGGGTCATAAATATTACTATACCCTCCACTTTTCTCCATCTTGGATACTGAGTAGTGAGCTTCAGACTAAGGATGGTTTATTTCCTCCAGGCTCGCTGTGGGGTCGAGTGGAGGAGCAGAGCCTGTGGAGCAGCCGACAGCTCGGGGAGCAGAGTCCGGCCGCTCTGCTGCGCTCTCTGGTTTACCTGAACACCAAATACTTCGGCCTGCGGACCGTGGAGCAGCACCTCCGCCTCTCCTTCGCCAACGTCTACGGCCCCGACACCGTCCATCCTGTCACTAAGGAGACCACCGTCTGCATCCGCGTGCCTTCCATCTCTCAGGATCACCACGGTGAGACCGGCAACATGTACATTTTGAGACTTTTTATTTTATTATTTATCAGTTGTGATGCATTTCAGCAATATCAGCTTCCTGTCTGTGCAATCTACAGTGACCCAAGCGGTTAGATTTGACGTATCACACCTTGACACATCTCTTTCATACTTCAGATGGATTATCTTTTAAATAAATTGTTTGTGTTTTTTGTCAGACCCATAATCTTAAATGTTTGATTTATTTTTGTCTTTTGGTCCTTTAGTGCAAACCGAGTCGAGGAAGCGTAAGCTGGAGGAAGGCGATCAGGACTATGAACCAGACGATGACTCGGGAGGCTCCGCTGTACGCTGCCCGGTTAAGAAGCACGAGTGTCACCTTTACGACCTCTACAGATCTAAGTGGTGGGTTCAATGTCTTTACTGATGGTCTTGCAGGGGATCGAATCGTGCAGCAGTTGGAAAAACAAAGATTCCCCCTTTTTAGATACACGGATACATGCGATGGTTAACATCATTAATCTCATGCTCAAGTTATTTCCAGGAGTTATTAAAATGTTTTAAGAAAACATTTTTGCTTGTTAAATGTTTCAGTTGATGAATTAATAAATCTACTCATGTACACTCTTTATCACTAATTAAAACCTTACATTAACAATAGTAATGTAACATTTTCTGGAATAAAACATTTTTTGTTGCACTGAATAATTCTCAAGGTGATGTTATGACTTATCAGTTTTTATTTGTATGAAGTTTAATTTAGGGAATGTTTGTCTTCAGTTGCTCCATTTTGCATCCCTAATCCCTAAACCGGTTGGATTTCTATATTGTTTGAGTCCTGTGATTATAACTCATTGCTGTTCACATCCTGAACTACAGTGTTGACTATTGAAAGATGAGGACTTACCATAAAATACTCTTGTCAAACGTTCAGAACAATAGATTCACACTTCTTACCCCCTTTTATTGAATATTCTCGGCTCACTTTCTCCCTTTTTTTTTTTTTTTTTTCCTTCTCTCATCTCACTACTTCTTTACCTCTTATCACTTTTAACCCCTCCCCCCTTTCCAGCCCAGCGTTGTTGCAGGAGCGTCTAGACGTCTTCTACGTTCAGCCGGGTCCGACCTGCAGTCCCGACGACCCGCAGTGGTTCAGCTCCACACCGCTGGAGCGACAGATCCTGGAGAGCCTCCTCACCAGAGTCCTCCTGGTCAGGGACATTTACACAGACAAACCACACGAGGAGGAAGAGGACAGCGGTGCAGCAGTTGGGGGAGAGTAGCGGTCACTTTGACTTCTGTTAGCAGAGCCTGAACAGTCAGCAGAGGAGGAGGAAGCGGAGGATAGCTAGTTGTGTGTGTGTGTGTGTGTGTGTGTGTGTGTGTGTGCGCGCGCCTCCCCCCATCTTACCCTCCTCGCTGACTTGCTGTTTCCTCCAGGTGAGGGAGTCCACAACAGAGAACTTAAGAAAGTAGAGGATGATGACTGTGGTCGTGAAGAGCAGCCCAAGTTTTTACTTCTGTTGATAGATTCACAAACAGAGGAAGAGGTCATAAACCAGAAGAGGACAGGGACAGATCAGTCCTGATGTGTTGGATTATTAGAATGATGAGGGGTAAAGGAGGTGGAGCTGCCATTTGTTTTTCAGGTAGACAGTGTATCGACGGTTATAATCTATTGAATTGGATGTGCTGCTAAGGATCTAGCTTGCTTATAGTGCTCAGACATGCAGCTTCACAATATTTAAACTTTTAACAAGGGTCATCAGGAGGCGAAGGGACAGGAAGTCACGGAGTTATTTTCTTCTACTCTAAGCTTCACGTCCTCACCATCGCTCTGTGGATGGAAAAGATGGCAGTGTGCTTGGGGGCTCAAGAGAGTAACTTCATTTTATACAAAGAGAATTGATAAGCGAGGGACAAGGCAGACAAAAGGTCTGGGTGAAACCAGAACCTCTACCTTGGAGGAGGAGGAGGGCCATGCAAGGCTGATGATATGTCTACAAAGTTGGCAGTTGGTAGGTCATAATTCTATCTTTGATGCGATTTGGTTGTTAGATTTGTACAAAAGTAGAAACACAGGTAGCCAGGTAGCTTTTTGGGCCAATATTCACCACTGTTTCCAATTTAGCAGCTCATCATACAATTATAAGTGCTACTTTATGTTTTTCTATTTTAAAGGATGATAAACACTGACTGTTCTACAGCAGGAATATATTACCTATATACATCTATACTGGAAAGATTCAGGCCCACATCTTTGACCTCACCCATCAGCGATGTAACGATGTACCTTGTCCACTTACGGGGTTTGAAAATGTCTAAGCAAATATTTGGTTCAGAAAACTAAAGATGTAAAGGTCGTGCACACACCCACACAACTGTTAGTTTGTTAGACTTCTGCTCAGGTAAAGGTTTGCGGTGTTGAGCCAGATATTGGCTGGAGAAATTTGTTCCAAGATGAGGCTAAAAGCAGGCAGGACAGAAAATGGCATGGGTGTGTTTCCTGTTTTGGTGTGATCCCCAGTCCACCCTTTGACCCGACATTTATTGGCCAACAAACGTAACAAAAGTTATTTTAGTCGGTTTCATCACCATATTTAGTACATTATCACAGACTATAAACTGCAGTGTCACTCTTACACACGGTCTGGTCGATATTTACTTATTACCTGCATCAGAAAAGTTACATCACGCTCTTTGGGACAATTATTATGCAGGTCATATTGTGAGGTCACCAAAAACCGGTGTACCAATAACAATGGAGAAAGGTGCTTTAAAAACTATAGTAAAGGGATCAAATTGGGTAAATTAATTGAAATCACCTGTGTGGGTGTGTCTAGGGCCTTTTAAGGTCGTGAACTTAAACTCAATTAGACTCGAGTGTATTTTTGTTTTGTCAGTATTTTAAAAGTGATGCTATGTACCGCTGACAGTGTCAAAGTCTAATAACTGCCTAAAGAAAACCTCCAGTTCATTTTTATTTGTCATGTAGAGTCTGAAGATGGAATTTCTGTTTTTCCAACATGTCTTGAACACAGCATAAGGACCAGCATCCTCTTCCTCTGTCAGGGCAACCTACTGGTTTCACACATCTCCATTATAACTGCGCTGCTTTCATTCCTGCCCGTCATCCCGCTCACTGCTCTTCCTCTTGTCAGTACTGCTCTCAGGCAAACCCGTTTGCACCACAGAGGACTTCAGGAGCCAGAACTGATCCCAGGACAGTAAAAAGGATTGACTCTAAACCTCGTGTTCCCTCGCCTGACAGACCTGACTCGCTGTGTGTGATGCGGGTTAATGGCAACCTACCAACATGCTGCGTTTCTTTATAGGACATTAGGGGACCTTCATTCATGCGATGTAGCATTATGTGCGTACTAAGCCCAGATTGGGTTGCTTTTGAAGTGTAAATATCTCCGAAACAAGGTGGTTATTGAGATGGAGTCAACGCACAGGGTCACTGTGTAGTTTGGGGGAAAGGAAAAACACCTACTGAAACCTTCAGCTTGAAAAAAAAACCGCCTCCCGGGAGGCCTTTTTAAATAGACTGATTATTTCTTTTTATTAGTTTGACTATCCTCTTTATGTTGGGATGGGATTATTTTGGGTGCCATTTCCTTAACTGTCATTCATTGAAAACCTGCTGCAGCCTCTTGTCCAGTTATAAAGGGTATTTGTGCAGGAACCTGCTAAACATGAAGGACACGGATCATTCAGAGCTCAACGGACTATTTTTTGAACCTTTCTGCTTTTGTCCCTGTGTTTGGACTTTCCTGGCATTTCTGTTATTCTTAGTCTCCTTTTAAACTTAACTGTTTAGTTTAAAAACTAAACATCTCTTTCTTCCGGGCTGTTTGAGTGCTAGCACTGCAAAGCGAAAGCTTAATCTCTAATAACGAATTGGTTGGACATTAAACTTTTTTATTTTTTTTTATATATGAACTATGTTTATACACATTGTTTATTTATTTAATTTTGTTTTGTGGTTAAAGTCGTTTTTTTACTTTTTGGAGTTTTATTTGACTTTGCTTTCAAATGTTTCAATAAATTGGAGAAAGTGTCATACATTTAAAATCAAGTGAACGTTATTTGAGAATTTTCTTTTTTCTGTTCTCTTTCCTTTGAATAGGGAGAATACTCTCTAAAGCTGGCTAAAATTCACACCCAAACAAAATGTACCGTTTTAAAACCAGTGCTAAAACTATAAGGAACACCATCCAGATGTTGAGTTTGACCCACCATGAACTCAATGTCTTACATTTCTCACTGATTAAATTTCGATTTCTCCCGGCTGAAGTGGATTAAACCGGTTAACAAGGTCACAGAACAAAACCTTTCAGGGTTTTATTTTACCTTGAGCAGGTGTTCTGTTATTTTGTACACTTGTCTGTGCATTTAACAGTCTAGCAGCGTGACAGTTCAGGAACAAAGGTTTTGTGGATTTAGGGGGAGAACAGTGGTCTGGATTTCTGGCACCAGATCAGTGTCACCAGCCCCAAATCTTGACTTTGGAAGTTAACAAAACTGACCCCGGATCAGAGGACACTGGTTAACCTGGCTAATTTTTCCTGTTGGACCCTGAAGCAGTGACCCAACCTCCCACAGGTTTGGACCTACCTAGACGCTGTGGCTGGCTTTAATGCCGAATGTGAATGTGCCTATTTGTATATATTGAAAGTGAGTGATTGTGAGGCTGATGCTATGTGTGTGGGCTGATCTGCTGATACGGTCATGTTAAATAAATGATTTCCTTTTATAACCAGACTCCTCTATGATGCCGTTTTTGATATGTCATGCAGTGAAAACAATAACCGAGACATTTAAGGGCCAGTTCACCAGAAAGCATGTATTTTCTTACCTGTCCCTAGTGGGGTTGAGCTGTGAAGTTTGACTTTAATGTGCTGAGATTTTGAGAATCCAAATCGCACTAGCCCTTTTTACTTTTAGTATGTACTGCAGCTGCTCTTACCAAGTACGTGCTGTTGCATGCACTATGCATACACCAGGGACATACTGTACTACTACTTCATAACATTGCGCCTTAGAACTCCTGAACTTTGACCCTCTGGCTCATATATGCTTGGAGCTAAATTCACAAGCTACCCAGCACCATGTAAAGTAATTATGACCACATTCATACATAAATCAACAATTGTAATCTATTAATAAATATATAATTCTAAAATAAGCCATTCTGTATAATGAGTACTTTTGTTAAAGTATATTTTGAGCTTAATAATTTTGTACTTTTACTTAAGTAAAGTTTTGAATGCAGGACTTTTATTTGGAACAGGATATTTCTACACTGTGGTATTACTACTTTAACTTACAAAGTACTACTTTGTGTGCATGGGTGTCCAAATACCTTTGGTCCGTGTAACATAATCACTCGCGACACGAGGCAAAGCAGTATGTCATTCTTAATTTCTTTAATATTGAATATATCAATTTAAATAATTGTTCACACATTATTTCTTACATTATTTTTCATAAAATGTCAAACTTTGTAATAAGGCAGGTGTTAAAGGAACAATTATAGCCGTGGGTCAATGACTTTATCTATTCTTATGTAAAACCATAAGATTATGGAAACATTCTCCCAACAAAGTCCAGATGAAAGTTACTACAGTGTGTTTATGTTGGCACAACATGGGGGCCTCTTTACTGCATTCTGATAGTTTCCTCACTATCATTTCCACCTTATTTATTTATTTTTTCTTCTTTACAAGGTGCCAGGCGGACATGACACCGAGGCAGGGAGTGTTATCTGGGAGATAACGGACAGCAGGGCAGGAGGAGGAGGCGCGGCCTGTCGACACCCCGGGGGTCAGTGCAACAGGCGAGGGTCAGGGTCAAGAGACAGGAAGCCGAGTTGGAAAGGTGAAAGAGGACGGGACTCGGGAGGAGCTGAGTGGTTCTCAAAGCAAGTTCTGCAGAGTCCCAGGGGACTATGAACACTGGTGGAATGTAACTAAATACATTTAGTAAGTACTGTACATGAGTATTCCCATTTCATGGTAGTTTATACATCTATTTCACTACATTTATCTGACAGCTTTAGTTACTTTTCAGATCGAGATTTCACAAACAAAAAATGATACTTTGTTAAAGATTTTACAATGCAAAAGTATTTCAAATTAGCTTCACCTCAAAGGTGCACTATGAGTTCCTGCGCGGTCATTTCTGTTGACGTTCCAAGTAAATTCAAAACAAAACAGAGCAAGCTCGCCCCTCCCCCCATGTTTCCGTAACTGTCATGACTAAATGACTAACTGTCACTAACCCCCACCCCCTCCCCCAACCATCTTGTCGGTGATTGGCTGGAGGGTTTTGTTGTATTTTGGTGCCTATCCTGTGCCTCTAGTGTTTGTTTGACGTTTACGACCCCTGTGTTGTCTCCCGAGACCGGGCTTTTTCACGGTGTATTCGGGGGGGCAGGTATCTAGCGGATCAAGGAGAGATGCCTATGATTTGAGACAAAAATGAAATCGCGCTGAAACCATGCAGGAACTCATAGTGCACCTTTAACCAGCTATAACATTAAAGTCCAGTACACATGTTAATGCATCAATACAGTCCAGTAGTATAATGATACAACACTCACAAATACTTACTTTTGATACTTTGAGTATATTTGGCTGATAACACCTTTTTAATTTTACTAAAAGCAGTATTACTTGAGTATTTCTATATTGTGGTATTGCTACTTTTACTTAAGTAAATTAATTGAATACTTCTTTCACCACTGACTATGAAGTATTCCTGAAGGTCTCCACAGCTAAGTGAACATTTGAATATTTCTCACATCTTTACTTATTCAATGGAAATAACCAGATCAAAAAGATATGACCCATTTTCTTCGTACATACACTGTAGAGAGGTTGCACTGTGACAGAAATGTACGAAAACAAACATTCATTTTGTGACATTTTTTGTCAAGTAGGTCTACTGTAATTCCGCTTTTTTTATGAAGTTTAGTCCTTTTGGGACGTAACAAGCCGAATACAGAGAATAACGCAGCTCACTCATTCTCTCAATGCTTTCCAGCTTCTCTATGCTGGCTGTGGCTCCAAGCCCATTGTTTCCTGCTGAAGACATTCAGCTTTAAAATGACTCACAAATATATAGTTTTTTTTTTACTGTATTTAAAAAAAAAAAAAGGCTAGGCAGTATTTTCCTAAGGCAGCGGGTGACTGTAGTTCTAAGCAAATCTTACTCAAACAGGAGTAAACAGTACATTTGTTGTGGACTATTTTCAGCAGTGGATTAATATACATTTGCTGCTTTTGTGAGTATTTGGGGCAGCAGGACGGTGCATGTGGGAGTCAAAATGAACTACTGTGTGTGTGGTTATGATAATGAAGGAACATGGAGCTCTGTTGTGCAGAGGAAAACTTATACTCATTAATAAATTAATTTTTATGGGATTTGTTGACAGTAAGTAAAATACAGAATATCCCCGTCTTTATCCTGTAATGAAGGAAGACATTTCACAGAAGACAAAATATGGGAACGACCAGAAATGAGGCTGCTTTTGTCTGATCTAAAAAGAGCAATGTCCTCTCTCTCCCAATGGGGGGCGCTACGTCCTCGCTGTGAACCCCTCCCTGGTGGGACTAGCTGAGTATTCCTGAGCTCCTGGTTTATCAGCCATCATCACCACCAGACGTGTTGTTAAACTATAACACCCGTCATTAGCCGCTGGATGAGCTGCTGCTTTGTTCAGCTTCCGTGTCAGGACCCACGTCTGACAAGAGGTTCATCTGCAGCCGGCTGACGTGCGGCGGCCTCCCCTCTCCTCCCATAAGCCTCTGCACACCCCACCTCCTCCTCCCCACCCGCAGCCTCACCCTGTCACCCTACACACAAAAGAAGCATTGCATGAAAACTCAAATCTTTTGGAGGCTTTAAGGAAAAAAAAAAAAAAAAAGGAAAAACATTCCCTCTAGTGTTTTTTGGTCGAGGTGGAACAGTAGAGGTACAAAACATGGTGACAAAACCCAATTTTTTGAAGAGGCAAGCTTTTTTCTTTCTGTGCTATCTGTCAGAGTTGGCCAGACTCCAGTAACTTGTCCCATTGATCTAAAGCTAAAACGGCCCTGTGTACCCTCACAGCCAGGCCGGCGAGGGAGCGGGGTGGATGTAAAAACATTTTTTCACCCTCGTGGGTTTTTTTTTTGTTTGGGCTCAATCCCCAGCTCTTTCAGGGGGCATAAAGAAAGAGCTGTGGTCAGCAGGGTGATGTGGGCGAGGCCCGGGGGGTAGACTATAGGTGGCGATTAAGGCCTCTAATGTGCAATGAATCCTCTTCGAATCACATGATATGAACTAATGTCGCCATTTAATGATAAAACAACAGCGACTGGGAGGGAAGAGCCAGCGTGTGTGTGTGTGTGTGTGTGCGTGCGTGCGTGTGTGTGTGTGTGAATGTCGATGTGTGTGTTGATGCAGTGTACAGCTGCACAGAGGACAAGAGGGCAGGAATGGATGACAACTGCATTCTCAGTTTGTGTGCCTCAACGGCTCAGGACCGGCTAAAGGACGGGAAAAGGTTTAGCTGGGACAGCCAGGATGTGGGTTAAAGTGCAACACAAATATTTTCCTTCCTTTCATCCTCTTGGATGCTTTTATTTTTGCAAAATGCACCAAAAATTGTCAAACAACAACTGTCAAAAACCCCTACACACACACACACACACACACACACACACACACACACACACACACACACACACACAGTTTAACCTTGGCTTTGACTGGTGGTGAGGAAGAGTGGGGGGCTTGGATTAAGTTAAATTTAGGATGGCCTGACCCTATTTGGTGAGCCACAGTGAGTGCAACAATCCCTTCAGCGCAGTCACCAAACTCAACTATTTCCAAAACGCCCACCGGCTGACACATCAGCAAGACACACACACACACACACACACACACACACACACACACACACACTTTGAAGCCTAGATCACATTCCCCTTTCCGAAATCTTCGACAGCAGCTATTCTCCTCAGAAGTAATGAAGTTGCTCCACAAGTTGAAGACTTACCGGTTTGTTGTTGACGTGAACCGTAGCTGTGACCTTTGGCCTCTAAAGCACAGAGGGGTGTTGCAAAGTATTTCAAGTGACGACATCCAGTGATTTTATTGTCATTTTATTGATTCAAAACTGAAAGATGCTCCTCGTTAGGATGAGAAAAGAAAGTGTGATGCATGGTGGTCAAGCTGAAACAAAATAAAGGGTGGCGTTAGAAGGAGACAGAAATCCTGCACACTGTTGGTCACTTATTTTCCAGTATACTCACTTTATTTAGCTGCTTTATAGCATCTGTTGGTTGACCTTAATCACGTAAGACAGCACTTGCACCATATACAGTATATTAACATTGCCTGTGACGTCAGAAAAGCATCCTTCCAAATGAATGTTAATGAGCTCTCCCAGCTGGAAAAAAAACATAGTAAATATATTCACTAGGATTCACAGGATGTACAAACTACTGTCCTATGATAACAGGAAATAAATGTAATATATAACGTTGCTGCAAATGGTGTGCAAGAACTTTGTTCAAGCTATCGTGAAAAATGTACGTTGTTGAAACCTAAATGTGATGGGGTTCCTATAGTCAAACAATCTGTTACCATGTCCCAAAATAAAACACCCAAACTGCCAAATTGAGTTAGTTTGACTGCAATATCAACTTGTGTTCACATGAAAGCAAGGAGAAATATCAAAAACCGAGGGCAGTCTGTTTGCAGCTCTGTGGTGAGTGAGCTCGGGTCATGTAAGGTCGGTGTGGTTTAGAGTAAAGTGAGGAGATGCTGCCGCTTTTCACAGCTTTGTAAATATTTATTTGTGCTTTAGTTGACCTCTGGAAAGACAGGTGGAGATATCATTTAATTTAATTTATTTTCAGTTTGAGACCTTTAGTTGAGCACCTTTTATGAATGTACCCTGGTGCATTCAGGCGAAGCCAGCCATGTGTATTGTGGGCACTGTGTCCATACCCTCGCCTCACCTGCAGGTGTCCCCGCAGAGCTGACCTCGCCTCACATACAGTAATTCTCTCAAACGCTCTTTCTCCCCGTGCTGCCCCCTCTCCGCTTTCTATGAACAGACAGTCAAAACAAGCCGCCCCTCACATGACCGCACACTACAAATGCTGCAACATTACATCCTTTATACTATTAACAACCACATGGTGTATGTAGGAAAGCCCTTTTTTTATTTTTTTTATTCAATTGATTAATTCATTCAAAATGTAAATGTGTTAATTGACTAGATTAACTAATTAACTAATTTCTTTTACTTATTTGGACTTTTTAGGCTTTTTGTCAAGTCATAGGGGTTCTCCTGTCCTGTGATACCAAATAATAAAACATGTAATGATTTATTTGATTAGCTGCTGAGATTTTTGAAGGTCACAAGTCACTTTCAACAAAATCCTGAAGTTGATGCATTTATTCTAAAAAGCCAACAAATGCTGAATCCAAGAGAGCTCATGCAGGGCTGTACAGTAGTTACCTTTGTGGACAATGTACTCTTGTATTGAATCTGGGGTTTTTAAATGACTTGAGGAAGAGTTACATTCTTTAATGACACACAAATTACACATGACAGGTTTTTAAAAGCTTTTTTTAGCATGTTAAAATGTGTCTGTTTTCATCATTTAAAGTGGTTAAAAAAGATCAAACATCATAGGCCAGCTACGATCCCCTGTGGTAATTTATACCGTTCATCTACAGGTAAAAGCGACATAAGCTTCTTAAAGACTCCTCTCTCCCCGCTGTCCATCCTTTTTTATTTCCTCCCCTCTTTTAAAGCCTGAAAAGTATTAAAACTAGGTCAGCCAGGTTCTGCAACAGCACTTAACCAGAGGCTGTTATCTCCTAAATCACCAATATGCTGTTATTACTCTCCATGACACTGTAAAGTGCTGAGAGCATGGCCATGGCAACACTTGTTTATTATTTTGTGTCAATATTGACTATTGTCATTTTATGTTTTTACCACTTGTTTCGCTCGGTGTAGTTATTGTATGTGATGTATTGAATCTTGAAGTTAGACTCCCAGTGGTCTCGCTTTGCCAGACCTTCCTCCACAGCGCAGCGAAGGAGGGTCTGGCTACTCCACACAGCGTTCCGGGATGGGAGTAAAACGTGCTCTGGTTTATCGGCATGTCTTCAAACCAATCACAATCGTCTTGGGCGGCGCTAAGTGCCGGGCAGAGCCACGGTGCGCTGCAAAATGGCCTCGGGGAAGAAGTTATTTTGGTGGAACGTGTACGTTCAAAAGTTGTTTTAGTCATGCAGATTGGACAAATAGTCTAGCTAGCTGTCAGGTTTTGAAACAGTGTTAACATTATCATGCAGGGAAAATTATTTTAATTTGGTTGAACTGGCCGAAATCTTAATTTTTTTTGGTGGCTAAAAACATGCTAAGGAGGTTAGAGTTGCTGCATGACCTCAGTGTTTATGAAATCCTTGCGATGGCACTGGACTCCGATGAAAGGAAAAACCCAACTTCTCTCTCTAAAAACAACCAAACAAAGTCTTTCTTTAATCACAATAACCTCGACTCATCCACTGTGTTCGTACAGGTGATTTTGAAAAAAAGGAATGTACAGTTATTGTTTATCATTCTGACTATTTGTAATCATTTTTGTAAGGAACTTTGAGGTTGCATGATCTGATCTTTAAAAAATGCCATCTGTCAAACAAACCAACATCTTTCCATGAGCCGGTGGTCAGGCCTCCTAGAAACAAATTCATCACACTCCTGAAATACATAAAGAGGGCCTGAGGTATTTGTGCTGTGGGCTGAGTGTGAATTTGTGAGGTGATTAAAGGCTAAATATAGCCTCCTGTCTGCTCTGAGCTGAAGACTGGTGACTCAGTGAGCAGACCTTCTCTTTCTGTAGTAGTTGCTTTTCCACCACAGGGCCAAGTGGGGCTTTACAGGGGCCACAGGATTCAAAATGAATGAATAAAAACACCACCGAAACCACTATCATGACCTTGTGACTTAATGTCTTTACTTGCTTAATGGGTCGACATGGTATATTGTTTTATTGTTGTATTTTTTTCAATTAGTAAGCTTTTATGATGAACTTGTGATGAATGTATGGAGATTCACACAAGGTAAATGTAGACACGTCTTCAGGGATAAAATAATTTCAATAAAAAATGGCATTCTAAATTTAAGCTGTAAAAACCCAACTCCAAACTCAGAATTTCTGAAGACTTTCTGTTTTCAAATTAAAGTTTAAATGAAAATAATCTTTCCAGGAAAAGCTGCAGATTTTGTAGTCCAGTTTAAAAAGTGAATGCAATGCTGTTAAACCCGAAGAACAGGTGTAAGATGTGAACGCAGTGTAACAATTACAGTTAATATTTTAAATGAGTCTAATGCCGTGATCTGGGGGGGGGATTGAAATGTGGAAGTATAGTATTTTGATCAGATTCATTTCCATTGATTGGTGTTTAGTAAATAACCGCGAAGAAGAACGTCACTACTGGCAGTGACAGGTCTGCACCACTTTGTGACCTCCGAACGTTTTGACCTCACCATCAGTAAGCTTTCTAACCAGACCAGTGTGTCGCCCTCCCAAAAACACCAAGTTCAAATGACCAGGACCAGCCATCAGGTGCAGGACAAAAAATACATTTTACTTAGAAAATTTTCAATAAACAAAAACTCCCAATAATGAAGAAAATGAATATAAAAATGTCACTGAAAAGCATTGTGCTCTGTTTGACCTGCAGTGGAAACAAGGCTACTGACTGAGTGAGGCTGAGGCCTCCTTCAGTGGTGCCAACAGATCAACTCTCTCCATCACTCTGCAGCCACTGGACCCAAGAGCCCAGCACTCATGTACTGTACTCTGCTGTTAGACTCAATGCCAAATATTCAGTGCCAAGTAATCCTTCTCAAGCCTTACGCTGTTTTATCTCATTATCTAACTTATTATAAAGACATTTAGTTACTGTTCATCTGGGTAGCTTTTATTTCATTACAGTCAATGATAAAGACAAAAAAAATACATTTAATTTGAGACTAATGAACTGTTTAAAGGATGAAAACATAACTGTTTAGATTTGAGAAAGGATATCACATCCTGGAATGATCTTTGATCAACATTGACGGACAATTACTGACTTCCTCATCATTTAGACAGCAAAAAAGACTCCAAGAGCCTAATTTAAACCTGCCTTAATCAATATGTATATATATATATATATATATATATATATATATATATATTAGAGGGTGCAGACTAAGACTTGGTCATGGATGTTTGAATCTCTGATGCAAGACTGACACTTGTCTTATTTAAATTATTTCTGGATGTGGTTATAAAGTGTGTGTGTGTGTGTGTGTGTGTGTGTGTGTGTGTGTGTGTGTGTGTGTCTGGCTCAGCGTCACATTCTGATATTGGCTGTTGGAATGCAGAGCAAGGGAGTGAGCAGTGGGGAGGTCAGAGGTCAAAGAGTCTACAGAGAGAGTAATGCCAAGACACTCAGAAGCTTTCCTGATGCTGATGTGGGCAGCAAACAGGAAGCCAGCAGTTCAAATGATTAAGAACTACATGCGGCCAAAATTAGATTATGACGAGATTATGTGTCTGGGAATTATATATGAAAACAAAACTGAGCTTAGAACTACAAGTTATTAATCAAATATTCTTTATCTTCACATACACAGGAACTGAGAAACAAAGTTGTAACTCATTATCTTGTGTAGGCTCATACATAAAATGCTAAATGTCAAATTAAATGTTATTAAAAAGTAAAGTAAATTCACAATGTCCTCATATGCAAATTGCAACTCAACAGTGGCGGAAACTAACTATGTAGGCCTACATTTACTTAAGTACTGTACTTAAGTAACATTTTGAGGTACTTGAGTAATAGTTTTCTGCTACTTTATTCTTCTACTCCACTGCATCTCAGAGACAAATATTGGGGATCATTGAAATGAAATGGTGTTGGAACATTTTCCATTTTAGCTGAGGCCTAAAATGCATTTTTTTAACGCAAATTTTACCATGTTATTAAACCTTAAAGGTCCTATGACATGCTGCTTTTTGGATGCTTTTATAAAGGCCTTAGTGGTCCCCTAATACTGTATCTGAAGTCTCTTTTATATAGGCCTTAGTGGTCCCCTAATACTGTATCTGAAGTCTCTTTTATATAGACCTTAGTGGTCCCCTAATACTGTATCTGAAGTCTCTTTTATATAGGCCTTAGTGGTCCCCTAATACTGTATCTGAAGTCTCTTTTATATAGACCTTAGTGGTCCCATAATACTGTATCTGAAGTCTCTTTTATATAGGCCTTAGTGGTCCCCTAATACTGTATCTGAAGTCTCTTTTATATAGACCTTAGTGGTCCCCTAATACTGTATCTGAAGTCTCTTTTATATAGACCTTAGTGGTCCCCCTAATACTGTATCTGAAGTCTCTTTTATATAGACCTTAGTGGTCCCCTAATACTGTATCTGAAGTCTCTTTTATATAGGCCTTAGTGGTCCCCTAATACTGTATCTGAAGTCTCTTTTATATAGACCTTAGTGGTCCCCTAATACTGTATCTGAAGTCTCTTTTATATAGACCTTAGTGGTCCCATAATACTGTATCTGAAGTCTCTTTTATATAGGCCTTAGTGGTCCCCTAATACTGTATCTGAAGTCTCTTTTATATAGACCTTAGTGGTCCCCTAATACTGTATCTGAAGTCTCTTTTATATAGACCTTAGTGGTCCCCTAATACTGTATCTGAAGTCTCTTTTTTATAGACCTTAGTGGTCCCCTAATACTGTATCTGAAGTCTCTTTCCCGAAATTCAGCCTTGGTGCAGAATTACAGCCACTAGAGCCAGTCCCACAATGAGCTTTCCTTAGGATGTGCCATTTCTGTGTCTGTAGCTTTAAATGCTATTGAGGAGGAGAGAGGGGGGGCAAAGTGGAGGGTGGGGGTGTGGCCTTGACCAACTGCCATGCTTCGCTTGTTTGCAAGCCATGATGTCTCTCTCTTTCTCATGGGCGGGCCAAATTCTCTGGGTGGGCAAAGCAGAGAAAGGGGAGGTAACCTTTCCCCTTATGACGACATAAGGAGGAGATTCCAGATAGGCCCATCTGAGCTTTCATTTTCTCAAAGGTGGAGCAGGATACCCAGAGCTTGGTTTACACCTATCGCCATTTCTAGCCACTGGGGGATCATAGGCAGGCTGGGGGAACTCATATTAATGTTAAAAAAACTCATAAAGTGAAATTTTCATGCCATGGGACCTTGGAAACTTGAATGTTTTTGCTTAGGGCAAGTCAACGACAAAGACTTTAGGAGTCTGGACTCAAGTCTTCAGTCTACAGCTCTGTGTTGATGTATGTGGGATCGATGAATTTCATAAAGCAAAAGTGAAAGCAAGAACAACAAATATGGTACAAAAAATTTATTTAGTAACAGTTTTGTAAACATTTGAGGTAAATGAACATTTACATCAACTTGTTCTTACAAAAGAATCATTCATACACAAGGCACTTCTCTTGTTTAAGACAGCATTGAAAACAGGTTGCTGTTCTGAGCATTGTGAGATGGTTCCTATACTCCCTGACGAGCCAGAGATATCATGCTCTGCATGAAACGTAAGAGGAGAGAGTTTTGGAGGAGTCACGCAGACGATGGGCTTTGAACACAACATCCTGTCAGGGCATCTTATGCGGGGTTAGGGAAGGGCCAGCTACCCAGCTAAACTTCTCTCAACAGGTGAGTCTTCTGATATGACGTCTAACCAGAGTCCCGACCAGTCTGTGAGAACATACTGAGTGAACACACAGAAAAATACCCCATTTTTCTCTCTCTTGCTGTTTTTTTTTTTTTTAAATCTTCAAACTCAACATTATCTGAGCTTGAGAAAAACTATTTCCTGGGAAGAGCCACTGCGTTTTAGTTTTAAGACATTTCTTCCTTTGAGGATCATAGAGATTGGCAGTTTTCTCATCAGGCTCACTCTCTCTCTCTCTCTATCTCTCTCTCTCTCTTACACTCTCTCTCTCTCTACTACCACTACCAATATTAGCATTGTAGAACAGCAATTTTTCTTTCCTAAATGTGCAAATCTTTATCAACTACCAAAATGTAAACTTTAGGGATCAAAAACAAATGCAGATTTTTTTTTTTTTTTGTCATTTTGAACAAGAAACATGGATTGGGAAAGGTTTTTACCTATGTGTTGTGTGGGTGTTTATTCTCCTCTTTGTGTTTCTGTTTGCACCAAATGTCATTTAAGCAACTTAAGTAAAATAGAGTATGAGACATTATACCTATATGGGTACAGATACTCTTACACCATACAGTACCATTCATTTTTTAACCCCCACCCCCCTAAAAATAAAAATAAACAGCTGGTACCACTTTGCTCTTACTCCTGTGTATTAACCTGCACATTAACTGCTGGAAAAATATTGTTCCTATAAAATACTGTGCACAAACATTAGTACTTAATCATGCTGTTATGTCCTGTGAGTGCAATATGTCCAATGCAGATGATTGAGTTTTCACACAGTCTTACTTTGTACTTTCAACTTTGCCCCAGAGGTGAACTCACAGAATAATACAGTGGTTGGTTGCTGTAAAGCTAAAAAAAAAAAGAAAGGGGTTTTGAAAGTGAGTGCCTGGGTTGTGAATGAACCAAACAGCACAGTAACACAACAGAGACAGAGGACTGCGGCTGCTCGTAAATTCAGTTAAAAGTTTGGGTTTCTAAAGATCTCTAAGTATCAAGATGAACACAACAAAATAGAAGCCGTCAAGGTAGACTGCACTGTGGCGTTTTGATACTCGCAACGCCAAGTCATGTTGTCTATTTTTATTAAATCGTAGCTGTTTCGCAATCACAAACTGACTATTACAAGTATGCAATTTATGAGTAAAATTCAATTTGAAAAAAAATAGCACTTTTAAGAATAAAACCAATGACGAAGCATGTGAAATGAGTGATGGCAACTCCCAAAGTTGCTCTTAATCTTGAGATGTGATGATGTTTGATTGTACGTTTGAGGGCAAAAATATCTGCCAACAATCTAACTAAAGGAAATAGCAGTTTAAAGTCTCACCAAAGGAGCTTTGGGAGATTGTCTGAATGAACACAGGAAATATGTTTTTTCTTTAGATCAAATGGTGGCTTCCATGTATTTGCTTTAAGATTATTTGAAGGCAATATCTTTGGCATTTAGTGGAAAGCATTTTTGTTGACTGAAGGCGACGCTGACAGACGCAGGCGCAAGGGACCCTGCTCCTACTTTCCTCTTTTGTAACTAACAGCACTGGTCGGAACGTTTAGATCTCTGTTATTGACAATGTGCTCGTAGGGATCCAGGTGCATTCTGGGCATCACAGTGATGACTTCTACCAGCAGTTTTGACCCATATCCTGTCTGTTTGTTTTTAGGACTCTGGGAGTATCACATCAGTCCATTCCTATCCATTCCATCTTAATTAAAATATGTATTGTCTCTGTGCAAGAAGCGCGGCAATGGATCATGGGTAAAACCAAGCTAGCCAGCTTTGGCATGAAAATTGATCAGTGAATCGGTGAGTTGTAGGGCTGCACATGCTGGCATGCACAACTACAAGGAAGACAATACATGTAATGTTTGTTGATAAAATTTCTTCCTGATGAATTATGTTTAACATAAAAGGTGTTTGTTTTGTAACATTCAGGAAGTGCTGCAACCAAAGGACTCCCAGGTCAAAGGACAAACGCTGGAACAAGCTGTTGACATGTAGTGCAACACGCAGTGCACGTTTGCGCTGCCGATTTGACTGTGAAACCAGATAGAAATGATGAACAAGATATATGAGCGAATCATCTGGCTACACATCAAATAACTGATCTGTACAACAATGCCAACTACCTGTGCTTCCTCCAGATAAAAAAAAATATTCAGTCATTGTTTTAACAAATGATAATTTTCATTTGTAATGGTTAGTCCTTTAGCCTCAACAAAAAGAAGAAAATAGAGGAACATGATGAGATCTTCCCCCCCAAACCAAACACGTTGGTGAGAAGTGTCCATTTTGATGCAAAATTATGACATTACAATGTCGTTCTCTCCATCCATCACTGTGCGCGGAGCCTTCTGACTTCATAGCACTGCATGGTGAAATTTTTTGTGCAGAAATTAGGACCATACAAAAAAAAAAACCTGCCTCAAATACTCTGCAACTCACCGATTGCACTAAATCAACAACTGCTGATGATCAAGTCATTTCACATTTGCCTAAACCTTTTCTGTTATTCTGCTTTCCTGTCTCTTGTCATCTTGCCTTCTTTTGTTTTTTGATTTTTTTTGTGTTTTTTTGTGTTAGTTTTTTTTTGCTCTATGCATGTGTGCGATCGTTTTGTCTGAGAATCACTGTGTTTTGGGGGTGGGGTCTGGGGAAGCAGGGTGTTGGTCATGGAGGGTTTAGGGACATGAAAGGGCTGAAGAGATTTAGATAGCCAGGTCGCTCGGCCTGGCCCTGATGCTGCTGCTCTTGCTGGCCCGACTGAGCCGCCGAGGGTCTGTGCTGACCGTTACTGGAGGCTCGTGCATCTCCACAGTGGTGGTGGTGACGTGGCCTTCTTCCTGCTCGCTCCTCCCTCCACTCCAGCTGCCTGCGTTGGATGCAGTGCCATGGCTGCTGCTGCTGCTGCTGCTGGAGGCGGCAGTGGCAGTTGAATTGGTGATGTTGGTGTTACTGGTGGTGTTGCTGGTTGGAGGGAGCAGTGCAGCATCGACGGGTTGCTGCTGCTGCTGCTGCTGCTGTTGCTGCTTCTTGTCGGTGCTGGTGGAGGAAGAGGAGGAGGGGGAGGGGGAGGTGGCCTTCATCTCTCGAGTCTGCTGCTCGGTGGCCAAGTTGGCCCAGTTCTGCTGCGTGGCCAGCCTGTGGTTGTTGTTGTTGCTTATGTAGTAGTGGGAAGAGGGGGAGGGCTGACGGAGGGATTCCTCCTGCTGGAGTTTGTCCATTTTGAACTCCGCTGCTGAGGGCACGGCTGCTGGCCCCATGGGCGGCAGGAACGCCCCGCTGCCCGCCTTCACATCTGTGTAGTTGGTAGGGTAGCTGAGGCTGGATGGGGCAGTTCTGGAGGCCGAGGCCAAACACTCAGGCTCTGCAATGTTGACACGCCGCAGCGACTCGTGGTCAGGGGCAAACTCATTTGTCATGCCCTGTTTAACTTTCTTCCATCCAAGGTGATAGATCTCTAACAAATTCAGCAAAAGAGACACGCAAGCCACCACAAGCATAAATATAATAAAAATAGTCTTTTCAGTGGGCCTCGATATGAAGCAGTCAACGGTGTTGGGGCAGGGCCAACGTGCACACTTGTACAGGGGCCTCAGCTGGAAGCCATAGAGTAAATACTGGCCCAAAATGAATCCCACTTCAAACAGAGTCTTGAAAATAATGTTGAACACATAGGTCCGCAGCAATGCGCCTCTGATACGGATTTTGCCATGCTCGTCCCTGATTGGCGGCTTCTCCTTCTTGCCACCTCCTCCTCCTCCTCCAACTTCTCCACCATTTTTATAAAGGAGTTCTTTCTCCTCTTGGAACCTGTTTGCTTTGCGCATCTCCTCCTCCTTCTCTTTCCGCTTCTCCTCCATGCGGACGATGTGTAGCACATGGCCCAGGTAGATGAGAGTCGGCGTGGACACAAAGATGATCTGCAGCACCCAGAAGCGGATGTGCGAGATGGGGAAGGCCTCGTCGTAGCAGACGTTCTCGCAACCGGGCTGTTGCGTGTTACAGGTGAAGTCAGACTGTTCGTCTCCCCAGACTTCTTCAGCCGCAGCCCCCAGCACCAGGATCCTGAAGATGAAGAGGACGGTCAGCCAGACTTTGCCGATGACCGTTGAGTGCTCCTGAGCGTTCTCCAACAGCCGCCCCAGAAAGCTCCAGTCGCCCATGCTTCAAGATTTCTAGCCTATGGAGAAAGTACAGGCTGGAGTAGACAAAAAAAGGAGGAATGGTAAAACAAAAAAAGAAGAAACAGACAGAAAGAGAAAGTTAAAGAAATGTGTATGAAATTGTACTCAAAGTTGGTTTGAACATTTATCATGTAATGACATGCCTTACCCAGAGGTTAAACACATAAGAACACACAAGGAGACAGGGTCAAGGACATGGAGGAGAGTAGAGGTGTCGACTAGACTTCGACATATTTCTCTTTTTTCATAAAACGCTTAGCAGAACAAGGTCTTAACGAAAACTGCCACGTAGGCGTCGGATGTTGATAACAAATCGAAACACAGCATTCGCTTCAACACAGATGCTTTTTAGAAGCTCGTATACTGTATAGGCCACCTGTTTGACTGAACCCTGGTTCACTCTCCCTTTCTCTCTCTCTCTCTCTCTCGCTCTCTCTCTCTCTCTCTCTCTCTCTCTCTCACCTGCTCGCTCCACTGCCCAGCAGGCATGTGCTGAGATCAACATTATAATGTTCGAAAACAGCATTTAGCAGAGATGGGGCTCTGGTGTGGCACACACATGCGCACACGCACACACACACACACACACACACACACACACACATACACACGCACACGCACTCGTCACCCTCCCTTCCTCTCTCGCACTGTCAACTGTAACACTAAAGCCACAGGGATCAGATGGAAACGTTTAACTGTAATAAGGAAAGATAATAATATAATAACAGTGTGAACAATTCTGATTTAAAAGATAAGCTGGTGTTAAGTTTAAAAAAAAAAAATACTTTAAAACTTTATATTCATTATCAATTAATCTTTCAATTTTTTGGGGTGGGGTTACTCAAATGATATAGTCTTTAAAATGTCATAAACATCTGAGTTGATGTCTTGAAATAGCTTGATTTGTTCAAACAATCCTAAATATATATATAAAAGAAATTATATAAACAGAGAAGATAAGAGCTTGATAAATGACTTAATTGATCAATTATACACAATATAACAGTTGTATAATAATTTTCCGTTGATTGACTAATCTTATTAGCACTGCATCTGTTATTTAATGGACAGATTTAATACTAAGTTTATAACTGCCATTTAAAAAGGCTTTTCAAACTACATTTAGTTTAAGTAAAACAGATTTATTTTTATCTTATGGGATAAACGGGTGATAAATGTGTTTTGAGCAAGGTAGAGCTTGCTGCTATTCTTTACATCTTTTAAACAGTATTATGCACATGAAACACTAGTTATACAACTAATTCAATAAACACAGGGCAAGGAGAAACTTACTAAAATATTCTTGTATTAAAGGTAATAAATCCATCGACTAGGGTTCACAATATGTATGACACCTGGAAGAGAAAAAACATTAGTCAAACAATAATGAATTTCCTTTCTTTGAGACTTTGAATGAAGTTAGTTGATCAAAACTAGTGAATCAAACACATACAAACTCCTGTGCATGCTTTGATCAATAATTCCAATGTATCCAGATTATAGCAATAACACTTTTGGTTGTTTTTAAAAAAAGTTTAGGACCAGCTGAAGATCAAAAATAGCCTAGTATAATTTTCTAAAAATATAAATAAATAAAGTTTGCATCAAATAAAGGTAATATGTAGTATAATAAGTGGTGTAAGTATTGGGGATACAGCAGCAATCAAACCCAGAGACAGTCAGAATGTCGTGTATCATTTGACCTTGTGATGACTTCATTATTAGTGGCAAACGTTGAATAAATTTCTTAGTTGTACAGGTATTTGTGGCATTTCTGTCGGCTGGTGATGAATGTCACAAACAGAGCCAGGTTCAAATACAAAGCCATACCTGCCAGGCTGACAATAGAGACTGTGCCAGAGTCCCCAGACTCCCTTTAAGCCTTGTCAGGCTTTTTGTTTCACTCTTCTTGTTTAGTAAAACTGAAGCAATTCTTAATTACCTGATGGCATTCTTCATTTACTTGAGCTCACTTTACTCCCAGTTAAGCACAGGAAAGCATTCACAGCAGTGTTTATCCGTCATACCTTTAGACCGGAGATGTCATACTTAAATACGAAAAGCAAATCCATCTGCCATCATTGGTGCCATCATTTGAGTGCGTTGAAAAGCGTGTAGACCTCCCGCGGCTGCAGCGACCCTCCCTCTGTCTCCCTGATCCCCAACCCGCAACCTGTCGCCTCTCTGTCAACCCAACAAACTAAATGCTGCCTCTCAAACTCATTCATGCACAAACGTCTTCAGTCTGCCTGTCGCGCTGTCTGTCCCGGGCCCGTTAACTTGCGCAAGGCAAAGTTTTCCTTTTGTTGTTGTTAGTTGGAGGCGGCTTGGAGTCGGAGATGGGGCTCGGTTAAACGGAGCTGTCTCCCGTTTCCAGCCATGTCTGGACTGTCACATTGTGTGACCATGCATGAGTGAATCCACAGAGTCATCAGCCTGTCCGGTGTCACACCACGCCCCTGCCAACCTCCCCAAAACCTGTCAGAAATGTGCGCAAAAGTTGTATTGCCGAAAATGTGCCCCAAAACCTTTTCTTACTTATCCAAAACCTGTACATGCGCTGAACTTCTCCAAAGTATCCCGTGAAAACCACGAAACCATCCCAAAAGTCTGCCCCAATCCCCTTAAACTCCAGCAATAGTCAATTTAATTTAATAGTAATAGCTACTATAATTTAAGAGAAAAAGCGCCATTGATTGGTCATAGGTGAATATGATATGGATCCCCCTGGTTCCGAAATAAAGAATAAAGAAATAACATATAGGGTCACTATTAAACTCAGGCTGACCCTATAGACACACTGAACTCTCTGTCCAAATAAAACCTTACATTGAGAGAGTCATGAAAGCCTGATATATGCTGATCTTTGTGAGAAAAAAAAGACAAAGTGAGCATAATACATATTCTCTAAGCAGACTAATATTTTAGGGCATCACCCAGAAAAAAAACCCACCTGCCTCCCCCCCCAAATGGGTAGCTGCAGGAAGGCATGGCATTATATGAGGCAATGAGTGTGAAACACTAACAGACATACTGTGTCTACAGAAAACAAAGAACCACACACTTTTGTTTTTACTGATTTATGAAAAAAAAAAGGTCTCACAAAGCAAAAAGACTTCAAGGATCAAAGTGCGGGTGTGATAAAAACATCTCAGGTACAAAACATAAGTACAACAAATTGAATATCTTCATTTCTTGCTCAGAAAGCTGTTTGTTCATTAGTACGTTGTTTGCTGTTGAAAGCATCCTACTAAAACTAGATTGTGGAAGAAATCTGAATAGAAAAATGTTTTAAAAATCTTGGGACTGGAATGATCAGGCTCGTCCCTTAAAAACACATAGTTGCTATGACAAATGTTGCATCAAAATGTCATTTGGCTGTTACAGAAAGCAAGAGGTCAAAGGTCAATGCAGAGCAGATATACAAAACAGTCACAAATATTGTTCTTAAATCTGCATACAGATTTGTCTGCGAAGATGCATGACTTTGGATCTTTGGTCAACAATATTGTAGCCCACTTAAAAAATGTCAGCTCACTTCATGCTGTAACTCCACAGAACTGCATCAGTTATATAATGTAAATGTATGTGACTTCAAGACTTTCTTTTTAGAGTTTACTGTCTAAATTGCCTCACATACCCTTTTTCAATCTCTCCTAATCACTCAATTCACAGAAGCAGATTTATTATTTTTAACAACACAGATGTAACTAATCCAACTCAGTTATTCCTGGATGGGAGGGAGGACAAAGACATTTTCAAATTGAGATCGGCCAGTAGTTCCTAACGTTAAGAGGGCGAGCAGTGATTAGTGTGGTGGCTAAAATAAGGCACATGCTGAAAGCTGATACAGCCAGCTGGGGTCAGTACACACTGCAACAACAACACAAGTCCAAATAACATAACAGGTCTGGGCTGAACAGGATAACTTCTGGACGATGTTTCAAACAGCAGGAACAATATGATTAAGAGCATTGACGTAACTTGAATGTTTAGGAATCGGCTGATGATAATAACCAAGGTCCTTCAGAAGCAAACCCATAACACGTTTTTTAGTTGTCTGTCTAACTTAACAATCCTGCTTTTTGAAATAAACTCTTGTAGGGTAAAAACGTCTCCAGGGGGGCAAAAACAAATGTTACAAAATGCAAACACATTGAGTCAAATATTCATTGATTCATATCTAGAAATCACTAAAAGTCTGACAGATTTGGTATTTTTCTAGTCAAGCATCTTGACTAGAATCAAAAATAATGTTCTGTAAGTTTCAACACTACTCAGTATTTCTGAATTAATATTTCCACAAAGTCATATTTTTCTGCCTCTTTTTTTAGACTTTGAGAACCAGTTTAATTAAGCAATAGGATTAGTTGGGGAAGTTTCTAGCACTTGCTGACTACAGAATAAAAACATATTGCTTAAAACACATTTGACACTCCAAACATACATATTTTTGCCACATTCCCAACACTTCAAATACTTTCAGTTCAAGTAAAAGACAAAATACATTGTGATTTGATTGAACAGCAAAGAGCATCAGATCTTCTAAACCACTGTGGTGTGGTAGGTAAGATTTCATTATGTTATATTAAAGTCTATCAGCATACTCTTGTGCAACACACTTCTCAGTAAATATAAACACAAACATGTAAAAACTCTAGCATCATTTATAGAAAGCTAGTCAACTATGGATTTTTAAACTTAACTTCATGCTACAGTCACTTGATTCAACACAGCAGGATCATAAAAACTCATCTGCTTTTATCAATAACTGTAAAACACATTTAAAATCAACCACATTTAAAGTCAAATCTCAGCTCTTGTAAAGTAGTCACTAAGAAACGTAATGACAAAGGCACTTTTTTTGCTTCACTTTTCATGATTTAATTCGTTCTCCTTTCTCTTCTTCAACACCAAACAAATCCTTCAGGCTAAGAGGAAGGTGTCTGTGCTCATAGAGGTTCCACTTAAACCCACTAGATGTCAGTGTAGACTCATTCTTCTCTGGTTCAAAGCGTTCAAGCAACCTCAAACTGTGAACAAAAAAATGAAAACCCTCCATCTAACGCTATTGACCATCCACTGTGTGAAAAGTAAGGTAACACTTGTGATAATATGGATGATCCACAGATACAAAAACACTATTTTGTATGAAAAACGCTACCTGAAACATACTCTTTAAGTAACACTCACTGGTGGGAATTCTACCAGATGTAAAATGATCCATAGCCTACTTTAGATTTTGTTTTTGTACAAGGACAGGCTGTTCTCATGAACCATTTGTAGGCCTACATATAGCTGCGAAAAGTAATGCACTGTAAAACACAAAAAAACGCAGCGCTTTCAAGCGGGGGAGTGGAGTTCGTGTCCCGGGGAAAACACAAGACTTTCACCCAGGAAAGCTTGTCATGCACCAGGAGTACTAATTAAGGGGCCGGTGTTTTAATCCAAACCACCATTTTTCTAATTTTAACTAGTTGTTGTGGTGCCTAAACGTAACCGTTGACGTTGCATGATGATCAACTTTTGTCGGCTAAACTCAACTGCAACGTCGAAACTGCTGTTGTGCTGGTCTTTTCAAAATGTTGAAAAGACTAGCACTATGGTGACTGGTACCCAGCTGACAGTAACCCTTTTTCGGCTAAATTTAACTGGAAAGACCGCTGAACTTAACTTGTCAATTTCATAGGATATCATACAAACCTGTTCATGAGAATGCGTTGACCAGGCAAAAAACATCTGACTGCCTTTAGGGGCAGATTTGAGGCCACATGTAGGAAAATATAGAGCAAATATGCATATGATAGCCTACAGCCAAAATCTGCAACTGTGACCATTATAGGTGGTCGGATTTACATGAAATGCTTTTCCTTCTTCTCTAGGAACACCCGACAACTGGTGGCTGTCCTTCAACACATCTTGTTGCCGGTCGAATCTGTGGTGGAAGACAACAGCATCTCGTTCTTCTTGTTCTGCAGATGGGCATTATCCCTTGTCACGCTGTCTGCGTGGCTGTAAGAGCGGTTCCTCTTGTTTGACCTGGCAGAGCACCTAATGAGCGCCTTGGCGATGAGGTAGCACAGCTCGGCCACGTTCAGCACCATGCAGATGGCCGATGAGGACACCATGAATATGGTGAAGATGGTCTTCTCTGTTGGCCTGGAGATGAAGCAGTCCACCTTGTTGGGGCAAGGCCACTGCTCGCACTTCACCAGCCGAGGCATCTGAAAGCCGTCGTAGACAAAGTACAGTGCATACATGAAGCCACCTTCAAAGATGAGGCGGAAGAACAAGCTGCAGGTGTAGGTCCACCACAGTGGGCCTGTGATTGGCAGACGCCTCCTCTTCAGTGTCTTCAGGTCATTCTCCGTCATCTTCTCGTTGCCGTTGGAGGCCAGCATGACCCTCTTATCCCCACGATTCCTGTAGGCGACGTGCATGGCCACCAGCAGGGCCGGTGTGGACACAAAGATTAGCTGCAGGCACCACAAGCGGATGTGCGACACGGGAAAGAAGTGGTCATAGCAGACGTTTTTGCAGCCAGGCTGCTGCGTGTTGCATGTGAAGTCTGACTGCTCGTCCCCCCAGACGCTCTCAGCGGCCAGAACCAGTATAGTGATACGGAAGATGAAAAGGACGGAAAGCCAAATCTTTCCTAGACTAGTGGAGTGTTTGTTGACGCCGCCCAGCTGAGTATAGAGCGCAGCCCAACTCATCGTGGCGAAGAGGACTCTAGAAGCTCAGACAACCTGTAGAAGGAAGGAATTCAGCAGGTTAACAGCCTAGAAAACCTAAAATTCCTTGTGCTGATAAAGAACATCTGAGCATTTCTCACAGAACCTCTAACTGTCTGAAGGTAGACTTGTTTTTGGGCTACAGCTGATAGATAGATGCGGCCCTACAGTCAAAAAGGTCAGTGTGACAAACTTTATTAAGCCTATAAGCCCAGTGCGTTCATTTTATAGCAGCCAGATAATGATACGGGCAACATGGAAAATGTATCATTTGTCATTTTATAGAGCACATTTTGCACCCAAGTCAGAAAGTGCAGGGGAATGTCACTACTGTCCCTGTTATACCCCACAGAGACGTCAACATATTCTACTCTGTATCACCACTGCTAATATTATTTGTTCATTATGAACACGAGTATTACTTTAAATAGTATGAAATTGTGATGTAGCCTACTTTCAAAGGAGCTTTACTTTTTTCTTTTTTTTTCTTTTACCTGTTTGTACTTCATGGCAGTGATTTATTTTAAAGTACAGAGGTGAAATTGCTAAAGTAGTGGTAAGAAATGAAGGTGAGATGGTGTCTTGGCCAGGATTAAATCGCAAAAGAGGAGGGCCAGCGTCTTTGGTTTCCATTAACCCTGTCTCTTTTCCTTATCTTGAACGATATTGTCTTCTAATCTTTTCTTATTGTCATACTGATGTGCAAGACAACACAATGAAATAACGATTGCACTCCCTGATGATATAAAAGAAAATAGAGAAATAAGAGCAGTAGGCCTACTCTCCGCGTTTGATTATTAAAAGCCAATTTGCGCACAATGAATGGGATTTTACTTTCAATAAATGTAGCCTACAATACAGTCTTTAGAAAGAAAAGTGTAACATACGCCCATTATTTGCGAATCAGATATAGGCCTACATAACGCTATATCGGCTAAGGACCGACATTATAACTTATGTTATTATTATTAATATTATAAGTAGTAGCATATTGTTGTTGTTTTCATCATCCGTTTATTTAAGAATTAAAAAAAAAGAAATAAGGGCAAAGTGCAACGAGTTCACAAACTTAAACCAATAACTCACCTGTCGCTTTGGGGGTTATACAAAAATCAATCAATAAGTTTCCATAAAGAGAAAATCAATTAATCCTTAATTATTTTGGGATGCTAAAAAAGTTGTTCCTCGCGCTCCAACAGAATCAGCGTTTAGCTCGTTTGGGGACGTTTGTCTCGCCCCGTCTTCAAGCTGAGTGTGAGACGCACCTGAGTCTTCAGAGGGTTTTCATCATCCCTCCTGTAGACAGGGAGGGGAAGGGAGGGGAGGGGAGGGGAAGGGAGGGGAGGGGTGCGGCCAGCCAGACACCCAAGAGACATCAAGGCCTACTTTCTCTTTTTGTGTTGTGCATGATGACATGACAGTTTCATAAACAGCAGATATACGTTTTAAATTGTATGAATATTCATAAGAAAAAAATTAAACATCTCATTGGGTTAAACCGCAGTGGTGGAGCATAAGAGCTACAGTTTTTAAATGTAGGTACAGTCAGTGGTGGAAGAAGTACTCAGATCTTTTATGAGTAAAAGTAGCAGCATCCACAGGATATACTCTTTTACAAGGAAAAGTAAAATGTTCAAAATTTCACTTAATTAGCAGTACAAAAGTATTGGCATCAAAATATCCTTAAAGTACCAAGAGTAAAAGTACTCATTAGTAGAATGGCCCATTTCAGAGTCATATATATTATATTATACCATGGTCTATGTCAGGGGTCTGGAACCTGCAGCTCCAGAGCCCCTCTCCACTGGCTCCCTATAGCTTTTACAACAAATTATATGGAAATAAATAAAAATACATTTTAATTTTCATTCATCATTGTTGAAGACCTAAAGTGATTCTTACATTATCAATTTACATAACCGTCAAATAAAAAGGGTCATACAAATCATACATCACCATAATTAATTAACGCTCATTTAAAATTATTAGCAATGATGATTTGTTGATAGGCTAATTTAGACTTAATAGACTGTTACCTTCATTATAAGGCTCAAATATGTTTTGCGGCTCCAGACAGATTTAAAACAAATGTTTTTGCCAAAAATGGCTGTTTTGATAATAAAGGTTGCTGACCCCTGGTCTGGGTGAATATATAATTCTGATTGGCTGCAGGGTGTTCATTAAAAAGTGATATAGGACACCTACTAAAGGCGTTACGGTGAAACTGACTGTTTAACATTCTAAATTAATGCGCAAAAATAAAATAAAATCTGAATATGTTATTTCCAACACGGTTCGGACGCTTCGGGCCTCCCTGTCATCCATTAAGTCCTGACAATGGACACCCCTTCAGGCATTAACCCGGTCCGTGCACTTTTTGGAGAAGCACAAAATATTTAGAATATGTGCACATATATAGACAACACATTTTATCAAACCTATAATTTATATGTACTGTATAGGACATATATTCATGTTTATATTTTTGTATAGTGCACATTCGATGATGAAGTTCACACAGTACGATCATGTGATGGTCACTCTGGCCTGATATCACTGTGGAATGAAATGTCACAGCGAATGAGGGTAGCACAGCACTCGTGACATGTTTCCATACATTGTTCCTGGGATTCAGGACCTCATCAGTGACCAGTCAATGCTACGCACATCATCCATTGGTTTTGCTGGAGGGAACGGAGACCACTCCAGACCTCATGCGACATATTCAATGTTTGAATTCATGGTTTTATTTTTCATTAGGAATAGGATAAAACATGTTAATATAAAAAAATACATACGTTTGATTTCATTGTTTTCATTAATCACATTTTAGCATAAAAGCTACAGTTCTTTTATGATGTCCAAGAACTCCATAAAAGGCACTTTGAGAGCACAAATGTTTAGTGTCACTGAACGTCACTCCCAAGATACTCTTATCATTTAAATTGTTATATTGTTATCTTTTTTGCATAATTCCTATCTGTCTACCAAATTTCACAGATTTTCTTTTTAGTCATAATTAAAAGTGTTCTTGACTTTTGGCTCTGCATGCTGATTTTAGTGCTCCTTCTTCAGCTTGGCCAGACCCATAAGGAGCTGGTCCCGCCTCTCAATCCGGGCTGACAGATGCTGTGGGTCGCTGGGGATCAGCTCACACATCTCCTGTGGACAGCAGGTAAGGAAACATTTGTGTGAAAAAAGCAAATAATATAAGGCTTTCAGGTGACGTGACCATTGGAGCTGACGCATATTGGAGTTCCTCAGGAACTGGAAAACAAAAAATGAGAATATAGATGATTGCATTTCTAATTTAGTTTTTTACTGGAAACTAATCCTTCCAAAACGGTTTGTGTTTGGATAATATTAGTATGTTAGCCAGATAACTGGCGAACCACGACTTCGCTGCTGTAGACACATCTGATTGATTACACACTGGATAACATGCGTTTAGCATGAGCTAGCTCTAACATAGGCAGCACAGAGACCTCCTGATTGTGTTCTAGGAAACAGTTGGCCATGCTTGTGTAAAGCTTCTCGTCGGATTCCTACTGGTTTGTTGGGATTCCTTTGCATTAGGGGTGGAGTTGGTGGGTGGTTTGTTTTAACCTTGGTATGTTTGGCCTTCTTGGTGAAGCTCATTGTTGGCAGATGAAAAGAAAAGTCTGGCAATACCATAGACTCTAAAACCTAAAAGGCGGTGAGTGTTTAATATTCAAATCATTGGTTTTCAATTCCTTGAGTATTCCTTTAAAACTTAATAAGGCCAACGTTAATTTGGTGTGATTTTATGTTCTTGCATGCATCTCTGCTGTCGTACCTTTAGAAGCAGTAGAAATTATGCTCCTAAGTGTGAATCTGTATAAATACAACTTTCATTAACATGCAAAGGCAATATTCAAAGTGAATGTCCAAACTCGTGTACTGGCTTAGAAGGTTTCTAAGCGAGGCAAAAAGCAGCAGAAAACAAGATTGATTGCTAGTGCTCTCTAAACTAGTTGACCTTAAGCTATTTATTGCACAAGCTCAGGGTTTCCTCATATAGTGACCTTCTGTGGCTAACATTTTAACAGCCTGTGATAGCATGTGACTAAGTAATGCCTACTAAGAGAGAGCAATTTGGCGCCTGGGTGAGAAGGAACGTTTTTACTTTCAGGCATGCAGAACTAAAGACACCATAAATAAACATTTGTTTATCAATATCTGTTTTGATTAAAATTCCTTTGATCAGGACAAATGAAAACTGTGACATTTTACACACAGTTGGCTTCTGTGAAGTTTCAGTAAAAGTATCATCCATACTTACATTTACGATGCTCTTGGCTCCCTCCCCGCCGGATAAGTCTGGTACAGGCCCAAAGGAGGTCAGGATTCTCCTAATGCCCTCTCCATACCGTTTCATATAGTCTTCCAATCCTGTGGGAGGACAGCTGATCAGAAGGAGGGAACATGGGCACAATAGCACAAATCTTACAGCAGTTGGTTCACATATGCATCATAACACATGCTTCATAGACCTGAAGTTTCTTGCTCTTAAAATTAAAAATTCTGCTCCACTCCAGGAAAACATTGTCGTAGTGCTCAGGGCAAACAGAAGCTGTCCTCACCTATTATGGGTTCCCTGCAGGTGGACAAACTGTTGGAGGCATGAAAATATCGAATAGAACTTTTAATTTAAAGTGGCAAAAAGCTTCTTCAAAGTATATAGTAAATGTAGTAGTATGGCATTCAAACGTGTTGTGACTGAAGTTGTGTGCAGTTTCAATTAAAGGCTGGAACATGCTTCTCTGGGCAACATGTAACTGACGTGACAGTTTCTCTTACAATCTCAGATATAAGATTGTTTTCCCTGCTTTGCACCTCCAGACATAACTTGGTTAAACAAATTGACACGCTGGGCTTACCACACATTTTGGCATACCCATAACACCTTTCTCTGGAACATCTGCAGAACTACCATATAATTGCAGCCTTACACTGAATTAAAAACATGAAAATGCAGCTACAGTAGCAATGATTCTAACAACTGTGATCGATTTGTTTTATTGCAAAGCACCAATACCGTGCATAGTAAGTATTTGTCCCGTCAAAAAACAGGATTTTCTGCCAAAGTTATAATTGTATCCAAGGCACATTGTCATGGTTTTCTTATACAGTGAAACAATTATAAAACAGTAAAGCTGTAGTTAATATTTCCTATCTTTTGACCAGCCTCAGTCTTTTGAATTTGTTGACTCCACAGAGAACCACTGAGAAAAACTTCCAAGACATATTAATTACATTTTACTGTTCTGGGTGTCGTCAGTCACTCTGAAATGAGAACTCCTCTGTGAATATTAAATGCCTTATAAAAACCTGTCAGGCCCTTCTTTGAGGCTTTGTTTAACTTTCAGTGTGATTCCTTCAGATTTATTCTCTCATCACTCACATTGATTAATCTTTAATGATTTATTTGTGATGTAGGAAACAGGCACTTTGGCTGATGAATGATTTATGTGCTGTCCAAATAAACTGTTAAAGATTAATAAAGGAGGGCTCTGGTTTTCCTCAGCTTAATGAGCTACACAGGAGGGGGGAGGGGTGGAAAAGAACTTCTGCTGTTGGAGCTTTGCTGTATTCAGTCAGCTGCAAATTAATTACAATTAATGTAAAAATACCTTTGATATCACGTAATGACAAAAGTAATGATAAAAGTGATGTCCTGCATCATAGAAGTTATTTATTTATTTATTTATTTATTTGACAGGGACAATGCACAGCTCCGTAGCAGTACCAGAGTTAGCTATAAAATAATTTTAATCTGTAGTCCCAGGGCAGGAAACAGAGAATAACATCTCTGTCAAAAGGGTAATCTAACACTGTAGTATAAAAATGCTTAAACAGTAGTAAAAGACAACAATCAAATTTCACAGTATTAAAACTCGATATATCTGACTACTGTAGATGTTTCTGAAAATTAAGAAACTGTAAGAAACTGGTTTTATTTTAAGATAAAGAGCATTCTTAGTAGCTGATAACAGCCACTGTTATGAGCTGGCTGGGCAACTGATAGCCGATTACTTTCTTAAATGCAGTAGCACCTTTATATAAACATCCTTCAACCAAATATTTGTGGATCAAATAATCGATTGTGTCCCTTAATTTGGACATAAAACAAATAACACACAGCTAATGATCTATGAGGCACCACGTGTCCCCATAACAACCAATGCCTGGCCAAAATATATCATAAAGCGGTATGGTTTGTTGACATTTCTGTGATAAGAAACACAGCAGGTGAGGACTATATTTTTGAAGCAATAAAAAGCAAGTGTGGAGCAATCTATAAAAAAAGAAAGATGTGCCCAAACTACTTTATACCAGATGTTTAATTAAAAGGCAAGGTTGGTAACTATTTCCAACATACACTTTTTAATATATTGTTTGAAATGGTCTTTACACCCCAACAGCAATAAATAACTATGGGCTCTGAAAAAGGAGCAATAAATATCGGTTATCTGTAGCTGCTGTAATCCTGTGAAAAAACATCCACCAATCACTGCCTTGCGGTCCGCTTGAAAGAACCAATGAAATGCCTCCTTGCCCAGCTGCCCGTACTCTACCCCTCTAGTGTACAAGCTACTTTCAAGTCTTGCTAGCTTTTCATTTTCATTTATTTTTTTGGGCATTTTTAGGCCTTTATTCGACAGGACCGCTGAAGACATGAAAGGGGAGAGAGAGAAGGGGGAATGACATGCAGCAAAGGGCCGCAGGTCGAGGAGTAAACCTCTATATATGGGTGCCCGCTCTACCAACTGAGCTATCCGGGCGCCCTCTTGCTAGCTTTTCAACATTATTAATCCTGCCTTTAAGGCAGGTCCAATATGGTGCACAGAAATAGTTCTGTCACATTAAAATAAAGTTTCATCCATCCATCCATCTTCGTCCGCTTATCCGGGGTCGGGTCGCAGGGGTAGCAGCTCCAGCAGGGGACCCCAAACTTCCCTTTCCCGAGCCACATTAACCAGCTCCGACTGGGGGATCCCGAGGCGTTCCCAGGCCAGGTTGGAGATATAATCCCTCCACCTAGTCCTGGGTCTTCCCCGGGGCCTCCTTCCAGCTGGACGTGCCTGGAACACCTCCCTAGGGAGGCGCCCAGGGGGCATCCTTACCAGATGCCCGAACCACCTCAACTGGCTCCTTTCGACGCAAAGGAGCAGCGGCTCTACTCCGAGCTCCTCAAAGATAACTGAGCTTCTCACCCTCTCTCTAAGGGAGACACCAGCTACCCTCCTGAGGAAACCCATTTCGGCCGCTTGTACCCTGGATCTTGTTCTTTCGGTCATGACCCAGCCTTCATGACCATAGGTGAGGGTAGGAACAAAAACTGACCGGTAGATTGAGAGCTTTGCCTTCTGGCTCAGCTCTCTTTTCGTCACAACGGTGCGGTAAATTGAATGTAATACCGCACCCGCTGTGCTGATTCTCCGACCAATCTCCCGCTCCATTGTCCCCTCACTCGTGAACAAGACCCCAAGGTACTTGAACTCCTTCACTTGGGGTAAGGACTCATTCTCTACCTGGAGAAGGCACTCCATCGGTTTCCTGCTGAGAACCATGGCCTCCGATTTAGAGGTGCTGATCCTCATCCCAGCTGCTTCACACTCAGCTGCGAACCGATCCAGTGAGTGCTGAAGGTCACAGGCCGATGATGCCATCAGGACCACATCATCTGCAAAAAGCAGCGACGAGATCCCCAGCCCACCGAACTGCAACCCCTCTCCACCCCGACTACGCCTTGATATCCTGTCCATAAGTACTACAAACAGGATTGGTGACAAAGCGCAGCCCTGGCGGAGGCCAACTCTCACCTGAAACAAGTCCGACTTACTGCCGAGAACCCGGACACAGCTCTCGCTTTGGTCGTACAGAGATTGTATCTCCCGGGGCACCCGGTCATATGCCTTCTCCAGATCCACAAAACACTTGTAGACCGGTTGGGCATACTCCCAGGCTCCAGGATCCTTGCGAGAGTAAAGATCTGGTCCGTTGTTCCACAACCAGGACGCATTGTTCCTCTTCAACCTGAGGTTCGACTATTGACCGAACCCTCCTTTCCAGCACCTTGGAGTAGACTTTACCGGGGAGGCTGAGAAGTGTGATACCCCTGTAATTGGCACACACCCTCTGGTCCCCCTTTTTAAAAAGGGGAACCACCACCCCGGTCTGCCACTCTTTAGGCACCGTCCCAGACTTCCACGCAATGTTGAAGAGGCGTGTCAACCAAGACAACCCCTCCACACCCAGAGCCTTAAGCATTTCTGGATGGATCTCATCAATTCCTGGGGCTTTGCCACTGTGGAGTTGTTTAACTACCTCAGCAACCTCCACCAGGGAAATTGACGACAATCCCCCATCATCCTCCAGCTCTGCCTCTACCATAGAGGGCGTATTAGTAGGATTTAGGAGTTCCTCAAAGTGCTCCTTCCACCGCCCTATTACCTCCTCAGTTGAGGTCAACAGCGTCCCATCCTTACTGTACACAGCTTGGATGGTTCCCCGCTTCCCCCTCCTGAGGTGGCGAACGGTTTTCCAGAAGCACCTTGGTGCCGACCGAAAGTCCTTCTCCATGTCTTCTCCGAACTTCTCTCACACCCGCTGCTTTGCCTCTTTCACGGTAGAGGCTGCAGCCCTTCGGGCCCTTCGGTACATTGCAACTGCCATTACATTGTACACTGTACATTGGTTCAATGCCCCCAGCCTCCACAGGGATGCACGAAAAGCTCCGCCGGAGGTGTGAGTTGAAAGTCTGTCGGACAGGGGCCTCCTCCAGACGTTCCCAATTTACCCGCACTACCCGTTTGGGCTTACCAGGTCTGTCCAGAGTCTTCCCCCACCCCTTGACCCAACTCACCACCAGATGGTGATCGGTTGACAGCTCCGCCCCTCTCTTCACCCGAGTGTCCAAAACATACGGCCTCAGATCAGATGAAACGATTATAAAATCGATCATTGACCTTTGGCCTAGGGTGCTCTGGTACCAAGTACACTTATGAGCATCCCTATGTTCGAACATGGTGTTCGTTATAGACAATCCATGACTAGCACAGAAGTCCAACAACAAACAACCACTCTGGTTTAGATCAGGGAGGCCGTTCCTCCCAATCACGCCTTTCCATGTGTCTTCATCATTGCCCACGTGCGCGTTGAAGTCCCCCAGCAGAACTATGGAGTCCCCGACTTGAGCCCCATGCAGGACTCCACTCAAGGTCTCCAAGAAGGCCGAATACTCCGAACTCTTGTTTGGTGCATATGCACAAACAACAGTCAGAGTTTTTCCTCCCCCACAACCCGCAGGCGTAGGGAGGCGACCCTCTCGTCCACCGGGTTAAACTCCAACGTAGCGGCGCTCAGCCGGGGGCTTGTGAGTATCCCCACACCCGCCCGGCACCTCACACCCTGTGCAACTCCGGAGAAGAAAAGAGTCCAACCCCTATCCAGGAGTATGGTTCCAGAACCGAGACTGTGCGTAGAGGTAAGCCCCACCAGATCTAACCGGTAGCGCTCCACCTCCCGCACAAGTTCCGGCTCCTTCCCCCACAGAGAGGTGACATTCCACATCCCCAGAGCCAGCGTCTGCTGCCCAGGTCTGGTCCGTCGAGGCCCCTGACCTTCACTGCCACCCATATGGCAGCGCACCCGACCCCAGCGGTTCCTCCCACAGGTGGTGGGCCCATGGGATGGAGAGATAGGTGCCACGTAGCTTTTTCGGGCTGTGCCCGACCGGGCTCCGTGGCAAACCCGGCCACCAGACACTCGCTGACGAGCCCTCCATCTGGGCCTGGCTCCAGACGGGGGCCCCGGGCTTCCTCCGGGCAGGGTCACTCCATCTCTACCTCGGTCACTCATAGGGTTTTTGAACCATTCTTTGTCTGGCCCCTCACCTGAGACCACTTTGCCTTGGGAGACCCTACCAGGAGCACAAAGCTCCAGACAACACAGACCTCAGGTTCATAGGGACACACAAACCTCTCCACCACGATAAGGTGATGTTTCATACCAAAGATTTTAAAAGTGTGGCACTTGTATACAAACAAATATTGCATAAACCTTTAGTCTTTTCTTTTACTGTAGCTATTCAGACAAAATATTTAGACCAAATATGTGACAGCAATATATCTAGAAAACTTATCAATTATAAAGTAAATTTGTTATGTTTTGTCCTGAAGCTGAACTTTGAATGTTTACATCGAACTTAGTGGGGCACATTATACATAACAGAGCAGTGTGATAAGTACCATCTACCCTCAACCTAGCATCGACTTTGTGTGGGAGGAAGATACAAGTGTTATTTCAAGTGGTCTTTTGCTGCCATTGTATGACTGTCTTCTTAAATGTTTGTATTCCATGGGTCAAGCCCAGCAATAGCACACGCTCTGGTACACATTCAGGGTTTTTGCAATGGATGATTCAAGTAAATGGCAGGCTTCCAAAGAGCTTCCCAAAACAACTCCATCATGTGTCTGTAGAGTTTAAAAATGAAAGGAAAGTCAGATTTCAGCTTTGACTGGTTATTGGCCCTTCACTTCTTATACCATGTTTTATTACACAGCCTCAATTTGCTGTCGAAAACTAAATATGTCTGACCTGTTTTGTGCTGTAAAGCAATTCAATGGATTTTATGTGAAATCAAACCTAAAGAATAAAAATGTAAATGCTTGGTGGTAATTATACGGTTTGTCTTAATATGAACGTGACAATGATTGAATGAATGAACGTAGCATTACCAGTTTATCACCTCACTTACTTTGCTGTTTCTCTTGTTTTGTTAGTAAACGGTTTAGCTTTTAATGGTTGTAGTCCACCTATGTTTTGAGTCACAAAAATTGAATTCAAATGCCTTGAAAAGGTAGCAATGAAAAGTATGTAGCTTGCGTCATTGTCAGTGACAGCAGCTGTAATCATCTTGGAGATACAATGGTTACAATGGTTTGCAAAGGTCAGCCAGCTTGACTGCTAAAAAGTGTCAAAAAAATGTCCATAGAAACTAGCCACTTCTCTGCTGTTTGGGCATTTTCGGCCTTTATTTTGACAGGACAGCTGAAGACATGAAAGGGGAGAGAAAGTGGGAACGACATGCAGCAAAGGGCCGCTGGTCGGAGTCGAACCTGGGCCAGCTGCGTCGAGGAGTAAACCTCTATATATGGGCGCCCGCTCTACCAACTGAGCTTTCCGGGCACCCCACCTGTATGTTTTTAACACTTGCACACTTGTCGCTAGCATTGTTGGCTGTATTTACATAGATAGACAGATGTAGATCAAGATGTAGATAGATAGAAAGTGTGGAAATTGCAGTACTTTTGTCTGAGCAACTATTTTTGTGTTTTGGTTGCAAATGACAAATATAAACTAACTAAGTTTACTGAGCTCATGGCAAGTATTTGGAATATACTGAGAATACAGTTGGAGAGGGGAGAAGTGGATCATTCTGCAGGGAGTGTTTGCTTTTTTTAAAGATTATTTTGGGGCATTTGGCCTTTAATGGAAAGAACAGATAGATATGAAAGGGGAGAGAGAGGGGGATGACATGCAGGAAAATCGTCCCAGGTCGGACTCCAACCCCGGACCTTCTGCGTCGAGGTATACACCTCCATATATGTGCACCTGCTCTACCAACTGAGCGAATCCGGCCACCTGCAGAGAGTGTTCTGAAAAGTTTCGTCAGACATTTTGATGCTTTTTTGCCGTTGTAGCTGTTGTGAATCCGAACTGATTACATAAAAGAGCAAGCTACAAACATTTCAGAGCATCCTTCCTTCCTTCCATCCTCCTCCGAGACTACAGGCAGTAGGTTTTCAGTGGATTATTCCTTTAAAAGGATAATGCTCGCCTGTGCAGGTACATGGTTTTACAAAAGCCGAGTCATTCAGGCAGAGTAGAAAGAGAGACAGAGACAGAGAGCCGGAGTGCTCTAGTATCTGATTGGAATGATTTAAGGACGGGAAGTAACAACAGGAGTAGGTCTTAACAATCTTTTGTGAACATGATCATACTACTGTTTCCTGAGCAGAAAAAAAACTGAGTAGAAAGAAAGCTTTAGGACTGTAACTATGGTTAGAGTTGGCAACTGGTTTGAAGGCCGTGATGTGGGCTCTGTGAGTTTTGGATTACTGGTGTGAGGGAGTGCATTCATCGCTACCCATCAAAAGGCTGCTTTGTTCTGCCAAAGTGTCCTTTTTTCTGTTTTCTGTGTGTGTGTGTGTGTGTGTGTGTGTGTGTGTGTGTGTGTGTGTGTGTGTGTGTGTGCGTGTGTACACAGGCATGGTTTCTCTCTGGGTTTCACACTAACCTTTGATATTCTCCATCTCCCTGAGGGTTCACTCTCACTCAGTCTCTGACAGTGTGGTACAGTACATGTATGTTGTGCTGAGACATGGGAGCTACGTATATCACTGTTGACTCACAAAGCTCTTTGTGATTACTGTCATTACTGTCAGAATATTTGTGAGCTAATAACTTTGGTTTGTTTTGACTCTCAGATATCTATTTATTTTCAACAAAATAAATCACATCTGTTACAGTTTCTAGCTTCTGCTTGAGTGCTGGGATAGAAAGGTAAATAAACTACTCCTATACTTTTCCCAGTCAGTTTCTACAAGTATCTACTCGCTCATTCTTTTTGTGTTACATGCATATACAAAATATTTTCAGAAATTTCAGTAAGAATTACTTTGTACTTTTACTGAACAAAGTTTTTAGATTCTTCTTTTTAAGTAAAACTTGGAATAAAAAATGTGATGGTATCACCAATAAACTGAACAATGACTCCCACTTGAACACATCAAATCAAGTATCCAGAGTATCTCGAAACCCCATTCTGGGGCATTTTTATTGTACCGAAAAGTGAAATAGAAACCCAAACAAGATTGATCTAAAACCTGATGAACTGCATTAAAACCATTGTGACCATCTCTCTTTATTATTTTTACCTTTCCGTCTCTCAAATCTTTGCCCAAAACAAAAGCTCTAAGCGGTAGGTTTTTTTTGGTGGTGACCTTCTGTTTGCGTTAGCAAAATGTCCAAAAAGGGAACAGTACCTGCAGGAGCATTGAGGTGCATCGTTTCCATGGGACCTAAGAAGGCGTAACGCATTCCTAGTCCCTCTGACATCACCAGGTCGATGTCCTTGACAGAGATAATGCCATCCTGATGGAGTAAGAGAGGAAAAAACACTTTATTTACACAAATCGCTTTTTGTATTCTTTGACTGACTTACTGCTTTGTACCTTTTTGTAAATGTATGACTAGAACTCCCTAAAGCAGCTTTAAAGACAAATACTTTTCAACCCTGAGCCATCTATCAAGTGTTTTTCGACTGAGTTCTCTGTGTTCTTTTGGATGCAGAATTTGAATATTTAGAATAAAACTGCAGCTCAAACTTTTGTCTCAGGATATAAGAACACATTTTCCCTGGCAGTTCAGGTCAGGTAGGTCATGGCTTTTTAACCCCAGGTTTTGTTTAGACAAACCAAATTCCCTGTGATCCCATCAAACTACTCCCACCATATAAAGTTTCACTAATCAGCCAATTCTTTGTCCTTTGGATTATTTAGGAAGTACCGGGAGGAGAGGAGCTGAGGATGGAGGGATGGATGGAAGGAGTGACAGAGGGAGTGGTTCAGGTAATCTTTGGGTTAGAGATACCTGTTGGCCGACCACAAACGAAATCAAAGTTCGGATACAGAGATAGAGAGTAGGGTGAGCAACAAGAGAGGGACAGGGTCGTCTTTGTTTAAGTCCTGCGTCCAACAACGGGCCTGTTTTCTGAGCAAAGCGGGACGGTGGGTGGGGTCTTTTCTCCACCATAATCACTGGGGGCAACCAGCCGCTTTCTCAGCCGCTCTGCTTTCCAATGCTGGCCCTGACTCAATGACTGTTTTCTCTGTGTGTGTGTGTGTGTGTGTGTGTGTCACCCCTGTGTGTGCGTACACACAGGGGTGAGGGAGGGTCCCTGTTATGTAAGAAAGATCACAAGGCCACTCTCAGACCACAGGCCTTGATGCTCAATGACGTTTTTGGATTACCGTTCATACTAGTTCTCTGGTGTAATTGAAAGACTTGCAGGCTGTGTTAAAATCCTACAGGAGTGCATGGTCATAACAAATGTAATGGTATAACACAGCCTCTGTAATACAAAAGGGCTTTTTGACTTGTCATAGTAGGAAAAGCCACAGGTGTTAGTCATGGCAGCTGGTGAGCCAGCATGCACAGCACCAGGACCCTGAAACAGAAGAATTTAATAGAATTTAGCCATCATTAAATTCATTATTTACACACATGCTTGTCCTACTGTCACATGTCAAAAATAGCTATACATGTAGCCTCCTCCAGTCTGGACTCCCTCTCAAAGGTCAGGAGCACTGCCGAGACAGTTTGCAGTTGGTCAACATCGCAAATCTGCATAACAAAGTTTAGAATTACTGAATTCTACGCAAAGGAAGGATTCACTTATTGCTGAAATTCCATTAAAATGAACTGATTGTAGGCACACATTTCACTGTTACAATGAGACATCACACATGATGTCTGTATGCATTCTTTTCTTGTTTCCTGCAATTTTTCAGTTTAGACTGATGAAATAGAACTCATATTCAGTAATGTGACGTTGTTGAAAGATAAGTGGTGGCAGCTTGGTGACAAGTGACAGTTATTAACGTCCCTTACTCATGTACGCTATAGCCTGTAACCTTTGACACCACAACAAAGAAAGTCAAACCAGAATTAACCAGTTTCTCAAACTGTGAGACTTCACAACATAATACAGCCGATTTATGAGTCTAAGGATGAGGGTAAGGATTGCAAATCTTCATTAAAAAAAAAAAAATAATCACATCCCACAACCTTTAACTGATATCTTTGAAATAAGCTGTTATGATTTTTGGACCAGAACGAAATAAATGGTAGCTATCACTGGTGACTATTGCAATCACGTGCATCATTATGCACCTAACTTTGGAACACCCAGGTGTTTTACATAAAAATGGAATGAATTAACTTTTTTTGTTATCATTTGTTAAATGTTATCCGTTGATTTGTTTTGTTTTTTAAATTGGAGCTCCATTAGCTCCCACTGTAGCAATTGCTAACATTCCTGGTTGGGAGACTTCCAGTCGAGACATCATTTATCAGTACTGAATTATAAATATGGTCCAGCCACTTATTCTGAGAATTCACTTTCTCCTCCATCTACAGTGTAAAATCACCCAGCTTCTTTTGTGCTTATCCATCCCGTTTAGGATTGAACCACCTCCCAGAACAAATGGGTTATTATCGGTCCAAATTTCCTAGACCTTATCACAGGACCATAAGACATGAAGTAATTAGCCGTTCTCTGTCTTACATTTCCAACAATTTGGTGCGTCTTTCAGATCAATTCTAAACAATCTGGAGGGAGTCCAATAGAAGTGATGCATAAACTTCACTAAACGTGAATGAGGCGCACCCTCACATTGCGTGACATAGTTTTAATATTCCTACAGATTCTTTCCCACTCCTCATCATCCAGTGTAATACTCAGATCCCTTTCCCATGTATTTTTGAGGGCTGTCCAGGCTCCATCCCCCAGGTTCTGCATAAGCATAGAATAATACCCAGAAGCCCCATGACCTTTTCCATATTTCAACAACAACAACAACTTATCTAAAGATTGTGGTGCCTTTGGGGCTGAAGAACTGGATCGCAATCTCTGCAGGCGCAATAGCTTGTTTGCTACGAGTCGGGTCGGGACTCCAACATTAACATACTGACAACATTGTATTATATATAGCACTTTTTAATGTGTGATTGTGTAAAGGTGTTCACGAGATACCAACCTTTCGTGATCTTGTGAATTTCGCCAGCCGTCTTCTCCTGTTTTCATGGAGACAGACGCTGAGTGCACGGAGGGAGGTGCTGTGTGTGTGTGTGTGTGTGAGTGAGAGAGAGAGAGACACGTGAGTGACAGAGAGACGGAGGAGAGAAGGGAAAGGAAATGCAGCTGAACGAATAAGCTGCGTGTTTTAAATAGCGTTAAAAAAAAATGTTATAATGAATTAACCCTCTAACCTGAAAATTTCGAGAAAGAGTTTATGATCCTGAGTAGACAGGGTATTGATCTGCTAGGTTCGGATACAAAAACTAATATATCATCCGCATAAAGCATAAGTGTATGCACTACACCTCCTACCATAACACCTGGGAAGTTAGTCTCCCCCTTATGGCTGCTGCCAAAGGCTCTATGGCTCTATGGCTAAACAAAACAACAAAGGAGAAAGAGGTGAGTCCTGTCTTGTTCGCCTTCCAATATTCAGAAATTACACTTCACCTATTCTTGACTCAAGCAGCAACACAACATTCACAGCTTATCTCTACTGGGGACAAAAATGAAAACGCGTCTTCTTTTGAGACACATTCAGGCATCCATCATGACTTAATTAGAGCCAGGACCACATACTGTGCTATGAGAACTGGAGACTGACTTGATGTTTAGGAATTTCCTGCTGATCAACTTTGACAAAAGAAACTGTTCAAAAAGGCAGAGTGTTAATTCCTGTCAGACAGGTTTGTTCTTCTTTTTCACATTACTTAGAAAATGCTCAAAATTGCATAAAAAACTTCAAACTACGAGATTTTTCTTAACTTAATTGAGCATGTACCAGAGATAAAGATACCAAAACACGGCCACTGGTTTTAAGTAAAAAGCGAGCAGTTGCCCGTTTTGTCACTACGCAAGATTTCTCTGCAGATTTACATGATTGTGAGCATACAGCCTTACACTTTAAGATTTCTTGTGAAGTCTTTCAGTTTCACTTAAAAGTAAATGTGAACACATATTTACAGGTCTTTTTTCACTGCAGGCATTTTCAGTTGTCAAAGCAGAAAAGGGAACTAATGTAATAACTAACATCAATCATGGCTCTGTTCCATTTAAGTGTCACAACAAACTATGCCAGGGAGCCGACATGCACAGTAGAAGGGCCTTTGAAATGAAATACCTCCTATAGTTAATATAAACTAGTCAAATGTTTTAATAGCCTTGACATCATTTCACAGCTTATGAACTAAATGCAAACTAGATCTGTGGGACAGATGAGCTCTTAGTTTAAACATGTCAGAAATTAACAATTTCTACTACATTCTTTTACATACATAGACAATATGTATGTTAGAAACACTCAGCTATTTACACACCCAGTTGCCACAGTTTGAGGTGAGCAGCATACTCTATCTTGCACTCAGCTGGAGCTTCTTCCAGGAAAAAGTCCTGACCCTTTAACAGTAATGTGGCATTTTTGTCAGCTGGGACCTAAGGGTGCCTCAGGGTTAATTCTTGTTAACAGGAGCCTCACAAGTGGGAGATCCATGCACAGTATGGAATGTCATGTAGATATGAGTCTGAGCTTTCACAGTTCTGTATGAAGACACAAATATCACATAGTGGATACATGGATGTTATGTTGCAGCCAGTACAGAGTCAGGAGGGAGAGGGACAGTAGTCTCTGCTTTATTTCCTTAAAGTAGGCTGGATGCTTTTAGTCTCAAAAACAGATGTTAAGATGTTACTAGTCTATATCCTTCGCGTTCCACTTCCAGGATTGCGCCGGTGCTGCAGGAAATTCTGCCGAATGCATGTATTTTCCGCTTCCTTCTGATTTCTTTGTGTTGGAATTTAAAATTTGGTGGATTTCTGAGGACTATGGTTAACTGCTCCTCAGATCTCTGCATGGTAAATCCAGACAGCTAGCTAGACTATCTGTCTAATCTGAGTTTTCTCTTGCAAGACTATTTTGCAGCGGCTCTGTGCGGAGTTTAGCACCGCCCATGACGATTCTGATTGGTTTAAAGAAATGTCATTAAACCAGAGCACTTTTCCTCCCATCCCCGAATGCTATGTGGAGTAGCCAGACTCTCCTTCAGCGCGCTTTGGAGGAGGGTCTGGCAAAGCGAGACTAAGACGTTACTCACAGCTGTTTTCTTGGGTTTGACATTGACTGAACTAACAAGGGATTACAGCTTACTGCAGGCCCACTTAGCTCATCAGTGAACCAAGAAGCTCCTTTTGAAACAAAAAGATAATTGGAGGAGAGAGAACACATTCCAAAAATCTTTAAAAAATCCAAACTGTGATAAACCCAGGGCCTTTTGTTGCAAGTCATCCCACACGTTCTTCTTATAATGCCTGTTGCTCTCTTCTTGTGAGTTATCTAATAAATGCAACCAACAGAAAATCAATAAAAGTCTTCCTTAATAAGCTCTTTTTTTAGTGCTTTGACAAAAGTGTCACATTCCTGTTTTACTTCCATGAAAGAAAAATTGGTGATTTTGATGTTTAAATATGTCTGCATCTAATAATAATAATAATACTAATAATAATAATAATAATAATAATAATAACAACTTGGACTTATATAGCGCCTTTCATGGTACCCAAGGTCGCTTAACAAATAGAGATGGGGGGGGTTAGGGGTCAAAAGACTTAGTGAAAAGAAATGTTTTGAGGTGGTTTTTGAACATGGGCAGGGATGGGGCAGAGCGGACGTGGAGTGGTAGACTGTTCCAGAGTGTGGGAGCATTGGCAGAGAATGCCCTGTCCCCAAAAGTCCGCAACCTGGTGCAGGGGGTGTCCAGCAGGTCCTTGTCAGAGGACCACAGGGAACGTGACTGAGTGTAGGTGTGGAGGAGATCTGTGAGGTATTGTGGTGAGAGTCCATGGAGAGATTTGTAGGTGAGCAGGAGGATCTTGTAAGTGATGCGTGACTTGACTGGCAACCAGTGGAGCTGTTGGAGGATGGGAGTGATATGCTTCCAGGGCTTAGTGTGGGTTAAAACTCTGGCAGCAGAGTTGTGGACATACTGGAGTCTGCTAAGGGCCTTGGTGGGCAGTCCAGACAAGACACCATTGCAGTAGTCCAGACGGGAGGTGATGAAGGCATGAATGAGTGTCTCAGTTACTGAATGTGTGAGTGAAGGCCGGAGTCTTGAGAGGTTTCTGAGGTGGTAGAAGGCGGACTTAGTAATGTTTTTGATGTGGGACCCGGAAGGAGAGAGTGGAGTCCAGGATGACGCTCAGGTTGCGCACCTCAGGAGATGGGGAAATGGAGCTAAATAACGAAATAGTATAAACACCTCACATTATGTAGGCCAATTCATCACAACACTTCCACAAACCACCACAGCTTTAACCAGTGGCTCTGTGAGGTTGCGTTTCGGCTCAGTGGTGAGTGGTCAGTTTGAGCTAAATGCTAACATGCTTACAATGACAGTGATATTATCCAATAGTTGTCAAGATATTCCACTCAAAACCACAATGGTCAACCTCACGGTGGCACTAGAGGAAAAGTCAGAGGATGACCAAAGTCAGTAGAATTCATCCTCTGAGGACCATGAATGTTTATGAATAGTTGTTGAGATATTTAATTGTATTGCCATTGTATTGGATTGAACTGAAACAGTTTAATACAATGTTCTGGTAATTGTCTATTTACTATATATGTTTAAGGAAGCCTGGGAAAATTCACCCGACCTTAGTATTAGTGCAGTAGAAAACATTTCCCTTCATGCATTCATCCTTCTTTAGTACTGTAGAGAATCATTTGTAGAGAGTGTAAAAAATCCGTTGAGTCGATGGCTTTGCACTCTGTTGAGGGCAAAGCCATCGATTTCTTTCTTCAGACGCACGAGCACCTGGTCAACCTGAATCGAGAGAAATCAGTCATGTCAAGAATGGCCATACTGTATCTCTTAAAAGGCTTTATACTAAATACTTGTGATTCTGCATGTTAAATTCAAGTCAAATTAAGTAAAAGTATATTTACTTCACTGCCAACCTTGGTACACCCAGGGATTTAAAGAATCTTCCTAGAAGCCGTTGGTGTCCATTTAATTCAGCAATTTATGAAGTTCCTCTTGCAGAGACTTGCAAGGATTTCAGACTTGCTTGGAATCATAATTGTGTGGTAATCCAGGGAATAGTGACACATTGTCATCCCAGATTTGAGACACCTGTGCCTGGATTCTCACACTATTATATCAGATAATCAAACCTAATTAGAATACAACTAGCAAACGGAGACTCTTGCTACACTAAACATACCATGTTATTCCAGTCCTGACCTCCTTTTATTCACTTTTCAGCATGCTTTAGGATTCTTTTAATCATATTACAGGCATTTTGCTTCCTCATAAACCTGTGTAAAATCACGAGTAAGTTAAAATAGATTTCTTTTCCCTTCTTTCAATGTGTCTTCCCATATGTTTTTCCAGCTGCAAACCCAGTTGTTCTGTTAGTTCAATGGAACAACCTTCTCCGTTGAAATAACTAACAACATTGTGTGTTGAGCGTCACACCCACGTTGTTGTTGCTTGTGTGCCACCCTTCCATAATGGGTCATAATTAATACGTTTCACAAGTCTTTGTTTTGTTACTACCTGCAGTTGTCTTATCTTGTGTGTACTTTTGTGATTGTGTGTGTGTCCTTCTGATACAGTTACACAGACAAGGACACAATATGCTGTGAAAGGGACACTCTTTGTTACACATCTCCAACAGAGAAAGGAGATGTAGATGGAATAAAGAGAGAGAGAGAGAGAGAGAGAGAGAGAGAGAGAGAGAGAGAGAGAGACACTCCCTTTTTACGGTTATTATGTCCTGTGTTTGTGTGTGTGTGTGTGTGTGTGTGTGTGTGTGTGTGTGTGTGTGTGTGTGTGTGTGTGCGCGTCAGCCCTGAAATGAGAGATGGGATTTGTTCTAACATGATCTTAGGACCTCACGATGCCTTGTTTTTCTCACTCCCGCTAATTTATTGTTCATTGGACGTGACATGACAAAAGCATTTAGTTTTCACATGCAGGTAGGCCAAGGCGAGAAGAGGGAGATTAGCTAACGTTAGCCAACATATTTATTAAAAAACAATCACATTCGAATAGTAATTTCAGCATTCGAATAGTATTGATTTTTTTTACTATTCGAATTATATTCGACTTTTGGAATTTGTTCCAACAGCCCTACTGGTATCCACAGTTTGATTTTGTCACTTTAGTCTTGATTAAAACAGAATTCTACTAAGATTTAAAAGCCCTTTAAAAAGGACACCTAGCCAAACAGCAGGAACTCCAAGAGTTACTGATGGACAGGACATAATAATGATACAATGCAACAAATATTAAAACAAAAGAGAAGAGCAAGAGGCTTTTGAAACAACGACAACCAGCAAAAAATGTATCATTGACTATTTAGTACCAAAGTTTATGAATCTTCTACAGAAATATCTGCTGTCACATTACTCTAATAAGAGTGTAATTTGAGGTAATTCTAATGACTGTGGTATTTGAAGCCTGAATCACAAAGAGATATCTTCATGGGAGTCTAGTACAGGTAACAATCATCACACTCATCGTCCTCATTATCATTCAAACCATTTCTTCCATGAGTGATCATGTAATGGTGCCTGTCATCAGAGGCTAAAGCTCATTTACTGTCATTGTGTTTCCTTTTTGAAAGGAGACCACGGAGATTATAGCAGAGGTGAGCGGACAAGGGGCTTCCTCTTTTCTGCCTCTATTAGAAAACCATCAGCAGCGATACTGAGCCACACAAAGCCTCACTAAGACTGAGGAGCTCTTGTCCAGAGATAAAACAAACTCTTGTGTGTCTAACATTATGAGGACCTTCATAAGTTTTGTTTTTGTTGGATATTAATATTTAGAGTCATATAGTTATGGCATGTAGCAATTTTTAAACATTTGAAGACAACTACAGTATACTGGCCACAAAGTGCTGCCAGCTGCCATGTTAAACAATTGTACTGCTTGCTCTTGGGGGAATTACTGGAATTGTTGGGTCAATGTTTGGGTAAATTATAGACTTACTATATCTGTAAAGTGTCTTGAGATAACTCTTGTTATGATTTGATACTATAAATAAAATGTGCAATGCACAGCCCGCATCTGGAGTGATCATTTCGCCATCTCGTCTAATTTTTCCACGAGATTCCTTTCGAAAGAGCTCTGACCAATGGTGCAACTTCATGACTCACTCACTCAGTGACAAACATTCGGGTTTATAGTTTATAGTTATAGTAGTAGTAGGGTTTATATAGTATAGTTTATAGACACTGACCTGGACCAGCCTCCAGGACTCTGCAGTAATGGCCGCCTGCACTCTGTTGAGGGCAAAGCCATCGATTTCTTTCTTCAGACGCACGGGCACCTGGTCAACCTGAATCAAGAGAAATCAGTCATGTCAAGAATGGCCATACTGTATCTCTTAAAAGGCTTTATACTAAATACTTGTGATTCTGCATGTTAAATTCAAGTCAAATTAAGTAAAAGTGTATTTACTTCACTGCCAACCTTGGTACACCCAGGGATTTAAAGAAAATCCTTCCAAGAAGCCGTTGGTGTCCATTTAATTCAGCAATTTATGAAGTTCCTCTTGCAGAGACTTGCAAGGATTTCAGACTTGCTTGGAATCATAATTGTGTGGTAATCCAGGGACTAGTGACACATTGTCATCCCAGATTTGAGACACCTGTGCCTGGATTCTCACACTATTATATCAGATAATCAAACCTAATTAGAATACAACTAGCAAACGGAGACTCTTGCTACACTAAACATACCATGTTATTCCAGTCCTGACCTCCTTTTATTCACTTTTCAGTATGCTTTAGGATTCTTTTAATCATATTACAGGCATTTTGCTTCCTCATAAACCTGATATTGACTCATTTTTTTAATCTTTCCTGAATGTCATGACATACCCAGTATTGTGTAATCTTGGATCGTTACCTTGGTCATTAGAGAGTGGGTGGTGTCCATAACAGTTGCTGCTGTCTCTGGGTGAGGTACCAGCTCCACCAGTTTTACGTAGTAGGGTGGGTTTACCTGGGGAGCACAGGACAATCACACATCATACAGTAAGTACTGATATTGCATGTTTGTGAAAAGCTGTTATTGAAGTTATTGCATAACATTTTCCATCATTAGATGAAATCATAAAAAAAAAAAAAAAAAACTGCACTATGATACACCTTGTTATTACCTGTATCCACTACACTTAACTACATTATAACGCCAATTTACACTACAATAATCTGTATTAAACTACATTTTAGGTTAAAATGTAAAGGTAAAATTATTTTTTTTAGAGTCAATAGGCATCACTGCTGTTGTGATAAGTCTGTGATGTTAGTGGCTAGTGGTTAGTTTTCAGGGTCAGCAGATAAAGGGCTGAAACATTTTGTAATTCCCAAAAGTATAAAAAAGGCACAATATGAATATTTCATAAATTACTGGGACAGTAGGGATATTGGAAATAAATATTTAGCTGATGGATTAAGAGAATTTATTTTGGTGATACAAGTACAGTGTAACAACACTGATAGGCTATTGAGGTGTTGGAAAGACAACAGATCCAGTGTGTATATTAGCAAAAGTGGGTAGTTTAATGAGGCGGATTTCTGTTAAAGCTGGAGTGCAGGACTTTTACATATAAATGAACGTCTGTTACATTCAAGCCATTGCCAAACAAGTTCAGACAATGCTGATTAAGCCTATCCCTTCCAGGAAAAAATCTCAGTTTTTCGCAGTATACTGGAGCTGTGGTGTCTGTGGTGACTTTCCCGCCCCCGTGCACTGGAAGTGATGCCTTTTTTGCGTCAACCAGCCAGAGCTAAAGAGGGCACGAAGGGGCAAGAGACCATAGCAACGGAGTAGCAGCTAGGAGTATGGTGGAAAATCTTAAAAGCGTCCAAGAAAAATTTCTGGAGTGGATGCTCCAGATAAAAAAAAGAAACTTGGCGTTCAAAGAAGGGTTAAAGTAAAAGGGAAAAAAAGGAGGTCCTGAGGGTCAGGGGAGATGTAGCGAGCTCACTTACGGCTAGGTCATCAGCATGCGTCAACAGTGTTTGTGTAATTAATTGGGAACGCAAAATGAATTTCAGTGTAAACTGACCATAAAGTTGTATCGTACTCTCACTGCCAGAGGGAAGAGACTTAAATTCCGCACTCCAGCTTTAATGTTAAAATAGTTCCCAGTCAAATTCAGTAAATAAATGCTAGGTGCTTCCAACATGGCTGCCAAAAGATGGGTTATAACACCCAAAAGCTCACTTTTCCAGCCACTGATACATGATAAAGAAGGGATAAATGAAAGAAGAGTAACATTAGATAGAAGAGTAATGTATGATAAGGGTGGGATACCTGTAAAAACATGATTGGTGGATTAACTAAACTGGCTCCCCAGTTTGTAGTTCATTAGGTTGTAATCCATTTACGCTACCCGCTGGAACCAGGACTGTAGTATCACTAACCGGATGGGAGACGAGGCAGCGACTCCTGTTCTGTACTTTAGAGAAGATGTTGCTTGGCACCAGACAGGAGGTGGAGCTGCTCAGGATGACGTCTTTTCCCACAAGACGCTCTATGTCCTGGAAGAGGCTCTGCTTGACATCAAGCTGCTCAAATACGCACTCCTGGAAAACACACACACACACACACACACACACACACACACACACACACACACACACACACACACACACACACACACACAATGTACCATTGCCATCATTTCTGTAACAGAGTAAGTAAATATCAACTCTGGCTAAAGTATATGTAACATTTGGTCTTACATATTATACAGAATAATACAATCTTTTAATCTAAACATTAATCAGTAACTCAGTATTTTAGTCTTGGCAGAGCTCCGGGGAAGCATCACAGTGAAGATGAAAACTTTAGTCATCACAACAATACATTTAGTTAGTATTTTGTTTTTTGGTAGGTACTACTGTACTGAGAATGTACTCCAATAAATAAAACCACCACTATCAGTTTGGATAAATACCACTAAAGGTGAGTGAGAAAATTAATTTGGATTAATCGATTCTTTTCCTTTGTTGAGTTTTTGTTATTATAACAAAGATGAAAAATGGAATCATCACAACAATTAAAAAAACACTTATTTTGTTTCTTTGTAAGTGTCAAACTGCAAACTACTAATGTATTCTGACAAATATGTTAAAGGCCAAATTGTTCTCGCACCTTTAAAACCAGATACAATAAGTTTGCGCTCCGCCGTACTTTATTTCATTGTCTGCCCTGTCGGAGATTTGGAAAGGAGTGGCTGTCAAATGCGATAGTGGAGAGTTAATATACTCTTCTGTGCTCCACTTGTTAACATGAGTACCTAAGAGAGAACATGTTCTAATCAGACTTTTTATTTAAACATCCTATCCTTTCATAAAGTCTATAATAGGTTTTATTTTACATTTCCTGCTACATGTCTATAGTCTATTTTTATTATATAAATTATTACTTCACTTTATAAAATTATATTTTGATTTGTAGCAGATCATATCTCTTCTCCTCTAACAGGGAAACAATACATTTATCTGATTTAAGCACGTGGAAAAACAGCTCAGGGCTTCTTAGCACATTATGTAAATGATTGTAAAAAGGAATAAAGGCCCAGACAAATGACGATAATGTCGGGTCTGGGCTAGGCCTTTCAGAGACAGGGAGAGTTGTTAACGGGCACCCCAGCATTTTTCTGGCATAGATAGTGGTGAGGAATGTGAGCAGTGGCAGTGTAAGTATAGTCTATAGTCTATCTAATTGTATGTTCTGTATTGTTCCCTTGGTAGGGCTAGTATGGATTATTGTCAGTCACTATATGAGTTATTGAAATATTCTGTAACCAATCTGATTGAGACAAACCCCATACACTCCCTCTACTCCTCTAGAAAAGCCCAGATTAATAACAGAATACAATTTGCATCAGATGGTTTCATGCTACCAGGAAATGTTAGGCATACTATCTGAACAGGAACACTCTGCATATTGTTACTTGTTATTTCCCCATTTCTAATAAGTCCTCTATTCTTCCGTGTTAATGTGAACTCTGTACAGAGTATTGATTTATTCTGTCCTTACCTGTCTCTCTGTGCTCTGATCACCACCTCTGTGAAGAAGAGCACTATTGTCTGCTTTAACAGAGTCATGGTGGCCTACAAGACATTTTCTTGGCTTAAGAAGTTAAGTTTCTCTTTTTTTTTAAGTATTAAACATGACATGAGATAAATATGAGTGTCCATTGTTGAGTGTGTGTGTTTGTGTTCTTAGCATGACAAAGACATGAGGAGTGATTTGATGTTAAAATGTCATGTTTCAACAGCAGAGCAACTCTTACCATGACAACATCCTCCTGAACATTTTGTCAAAGGAAAGCTCTACTTCTGTTAGTTTGTTCATATAGACAGCTCATAAAAATGCTCATGAAACGTGGCAATATTTCAAGAAAGCGCTGATACAGTATATTCAGGTTAGATTGGGGTTCTGATTTACATACATACATAAAATCCACAAGGGGGAAATAGGTCCCAATTTTGCAAAATGGCAAACCTCAGCTCTGAGATGTATGTGCTTTATTCAACATTTTATTGGTGGTATCATAGAATATGTCACACACATTAACCAATGATATTGCTCCCCCTTGAGGACAAGCAGTGTAATTTTAAAAATACCAGAACATACTGTACTGAGATTACTGTAAACACTCCTAAATTTGATTTATGGCGCATGTGAGGATGAACCAATAAATAAACCAACAACATAGCATTCCCATTGAGTCACACACACTATAAACATTTAAAAACACCCACACTGCAGTGGTGGAAGGCACCAAGTTTGACCAAAGTCTCTACATGTGTCGTGTCAAATGTGTGACAAGCAAGTGAATGATAAAAACTAACAGATCAGCAATGAGCAATCCATCTTGATTTTTAACATGGGGGGGGGGGGCAACACGTGCTGGTAGTGGAAGTAGTCTGGTGTGTCACCTGGACAAAGAAGGCTCCCTCCAGTGCCTGAGCCAGGTCATCGTAACAGCTAAGCAGGGCGAGCTGCTGCGTGGCGGTCAGCTCTCCTCTCAGCATGTGGGCTTCCTCCAGCTCCTGCAGCTGCTTCCTGAGCCAACACAAAGTAATAGAGGACAGTTAACACTCACCAACACATTTTCTCCAAAGACACTGTATGAAACAAATGTATGACATGTAACATTAATCTTTTAATGTATAAGGAATCATTACCAAAATATAAATATAGCAGATTTGAATGGTAAGCACCACAGGCAGTAGCAGCACAATAGCTACAACATGTCTCTTTTAACCCAGATGAGACTGACAAAGTGTTGGAACTGCTCAAATGTTTGACTTCCATCAAGGATTGGCTTTCAAACAACTTCCTACAGCTCAATGAAGATAAGACCGAAGTCCTTATTGTTGCTCCAGACACTACAGCTTCCAAGGTTACTCAGCTCTTGGGGTCCCTTTTTTTCAGCGGTACAGTCCAAGCTGAGAGACCTTGATGTTATATTTGATAATAACATGTATTTTGATCATCACATCAAATCACTGACCCGTTTCTTTCAATTAAGAAACATTGCCAAACTTAGAGCTGCTGTTTCGCATTCTGAGCTTGAGATGATCATTCATGGATTGATATCATCCTGGCTTGATTACTGCAACCCCATTTTCACTTGTCTTAGTAAGTCGTCCCAGGACCGTCTACAACTAGTCCAGAACTCTGCTGCTAGGCTGTTGACCAGGTCCAGCAGGATGTCGCACATCACTCCAATTTTATACTCATTACATTGGCTTCCGATCAAGTTCAGGATCCAATTTAAAGTTCCTGTTCTGGTTTATAAAGCTTTGCATAGTCTGGCACCTGTTTATATCTCGGACCTGCTCCATCTGTACACTACTAACAGGTCCCTCGGGTCTTTAACCAAGGATTACTGGTGGTCCCACGCACTTGTTTAAAAACTAAAGGTGAACGTTCCTTTGAAGCAGTAGCTCCAAACCTGTGGAAAGCCCTTCTCACTGTCTTACATTCTGCAGTCTCTGTTGAAGCTTTTAAAAAGCAGCTGAAGACACATTTGTTTAAATTCGCTTTTGATTCTTGTTTGTAAACTTTGAGTTTTAGGTTTTCATCGTTGAAATGATTATCACTGGTCATTCAATAATTATTTTCTTTTTTCCCTTGTTTATTACCTATTGGATTGTACAGTATTATGTGTCAACTTTGGGTTTATGTTTTAATTGTTGACATGATTTTCATTGGTCATTCAATAATTATTTTCTTTTTTCCCTTGTTTATTTTCTGTTGGATTGTACTGTATTTTTTACAAATGTTTATCATGTGAAGCACTTTGTGACTTTGTCTGTAAAAGGTGCTATATCAAATAAACTTATTATTATTATTATTATTATTATTATTATTATTACTACATACAGGATAATTAATGTTTAATAACAAGATCCTGGTATAAAGTTTTTTTTCTTAGTTTCAAGGGGTTGTGGATCTTCTTTACTGTACATTAGGTTAGGTTTTTTTTTTTCACCAAAAGCCCCTCATCATTTCACATCAATGTTTAACTAGCAGTGAGTAGGCTATTAAAAAAGTGTTTTCAGGTTTGTCCGTGTGTTCCTATAGTAAGAGGAAGTCATGGATCATGCAATGTCCATGTGTCTTCCCTGTAAGTGCTGGAAGGAAGAACGGGTTATATTTTGGACATGGTCCATCTATACATCTTGTTAATGTTCCCTTTAATGTTTTGAACACACACACACACACACACACACACACACACACACACACACACACACACACACACACACACACACACACACACACACGACTATAAAGCAAAAAAGCCATAAAAACTATTGCTCTCTGGGTGAGAGGGCAAATAAGTTTCATTATGTCTGGGGGTTAACTGTTTTTCCCCCCTATTGAAAATCTTTGACAGCCTACAACTACATTATGAGTTAACTCGAGTCAGATTAGGCATTTACCAGATACTGTAAGACTATACATTTCTCAGTAATTTAGGATACCTTTTATTCTTATACACATGGAATTAAGACTTTTAAAGACATACATCATGACAACTAGCTACGTAATAGCTACGTATCAGAAGACGGTCCCAGAACAGAAGATCAAGAAATCACAGCATTAAACACAACATAATTTCAAACTTCATTTTCCAGAACTTCCATACAGGTCATGTAAAGTTTATTTGTACAACCCAATATGATGTGCTTGTCTCATTAGGCTTTACAGGCCCACAACATCAACAGTTCCCAGATTAAGCTGAAGCTAAGGCCTAAGAGCTAAGGCCTGTAATCAGACTGACAGGAGGATGTAATCCAAATGCAGAGAAAAAATAGGTTAATAACTATGGAAAGTGGATGGAATATTACATAAATTAAGACTACTTTACAGGATGATTTATGCTGGATAAAGACTGCAGTATTGTATATATTAAGGCTGACCTGATTTCTGTGATGGCTTTGGCAGCCTGTCCTGGTTGGTTGTCATAGATCTTCACACTGTAGCCTCCACTGACAAACACCATAGCCCAGGAACGGCCTATCAGCCCACTGCAACACAGACAAATAGATAATTTAGGATGTTCACTTTTGACTGTAATTAAAACTGTCTCTGTAAATATAACGAAATCCCATTAAACAATCTATACATTTTTTATATTTAATGTCACAATTAGCCTGGTCTTTTTTTGTTATTATTATCTCCGTCTTTGTTTTTCTGTGCTCAGTGCTGTAGTTTGTCTGCATCATCACTTCCTCCATGGACATTCTTAAATAGTCCTGGCTTATGTTTTACTGCAGTATCACTCTTGTTTTGGCTGTCTCTTTTTATACTTCCTAGCAGTTCATTCTTTTGTCCCTACACAGGGATGTCAGTTACACCAAATAATCCCTGCAGGTTTTGCTGTTGCTCTATCTAAGCACAACTGTCAGTTTGACAAAATCCTGCAGTTGAAATTCAGGTTTAGTGGGTTGTGATCTTCTGATCAGCATATTATTGAGAATTTAAAATGTTATGCACATAAAAACAACTCTCAAAATGTATGAAAAGAGAAGTGAATATTTGGCTGTGACTTCTATTTGCTTTCCAGGTTTAAGAGAGGTCACTCCAGAGGACTGCCAAGTTTAGCTAGCTGAGTGCGCAGAAATAATGAACAGCGTGCATAAAAACAGGTTAAAATGTAAAAATATATATATTTATAATGAAGAATCATTACAAGTGTAGCTGCAAAGGTATCATGATAATGAACAAGATGTCAGGAAATCTGCTCAGTTAGCTACATGCCAAATAATGCAATGTAATCAGTAACTTAAAATGATATGTAAAATACATAAGGTTAAACAAAAAAATGCAAATGCAGTATCAGCAATTCAATCATAGCTTAACTTTCATGTCAGCTCCATGATACATTTACACACCATACACGCGTCTTTTCTTACTCACCTGCCGATCACAGTAATAGTTTTCACGTCAGAAGAGCTCATTTCTAGATGTTAAGAGATCAGTTCAGACAACCGTTCTGCTATAACGTTAAGCTATTTCTATCAAAACTGTTGCACCGCCCCTCTACGGTCACGCTGGTACGGTAACCTAGAAGGACCAAATAGCCCCAAAAGAGTGCAATGTACTCCATTTTCTCCGTCAAAAAGAAACAATAAACCACATATCCGCCATGAATTAACTCATATTGTTTATTATATGTTATAGTTATAATATTTCAGACGAACCGATTAAACTGACCTGGAAACGAGTTGGTAGTTTACACGTGTATCCTAGCAACGGACGAACTCAGCTTCGGCCAATTATGTTAAGGCCAATAGATGATTGACGTGAAACTAACCAATCAAAGGTTTGAGAAACGAAACTGTCCCACCCACGCCGCGTTGAATTGTGGGATTGAAACCGAAAATCGACAACAAACTATCTTCGTTGTCATCTCGCGTTTGTTTTCTGTAGCTATTTAGGAGCGTTTCGTTACACCACTTCACTGGAGAAAGAAAAATGGAACATGTGCATCTGGCTGGGGAGGAGGAGGATCTTTATTCGGGTTACAACGACTATAATCCAACGTTTGACTCCGAGGTGAGTTACCGACTAGTTATGCTATTTTAGCTAACGTAAGCTCTGAAGTTGGCAGTTTAGTTCAAAGCCGTTTGCAATCAATTGTACAGCTCACAATGATACAATTAATGCTACATAGGATAGGAGTTGTATAGGTGGAGAATTACAACATTATTTCAATTTAATTGCATTTATAGTGGCAAATCATAACAGAAGTTATTTCAGGACACTTTCCAGATAGAGGAACGTTAGGTCTAGACCACACATTTACAGAGCAATCCCCCAAAGAGCATGCATTTGGTGATAGAGCGAGTGATGCACATAACTAGCTAGCTAACTATAATAATAAAAGAAATTGAACTAATAATAATTATCGCATTTGGTATAATGGAATAACAGGATGAACAGTAATAATAACAACAGTTAAGATAATAGAACTATGACTTAAATAGGGCTGGGCAATATATATCGATATCGTGATATGAGACTAGATATCGTCTTAGATTTTGGATATCATAATATCGTGATATGACATAAGTGTTGTCTTTCCTGGTTTTAAAGGCTGCGTTACAGTAAAGTAATGTACTTTTCTGAACTTACCAGACTGTTCTAGCTGTTTTATTATTCTTTTTTTGTATTATTTGCCTTTTCCCCACTTAGACATTATGTCCACATTACTGATGATTATTTATCTAAAATCTAAGTGTGAAGATATTTTGTTAAAGCACCAATTGTCAACCCTAGAATATCGCCATAATATCGATATCGAGGTATTTGGTCAAGAATATCGTGATATCTGATTTGCTCCATATCACACAGCCCTATGACTTATTATAATAATAATAATAATAATAATAATAATAATAATAGTAGTAGTAGTAGTAGTAGTAGTAGTAGTAGTAGCAGCAGCAGCAATGGGTGTTGGGCAGGCAGCAGCCATGATCCAGGTGCCACCACAATCTATGGAATTACATGATTAATTGATTGAAAATTAAATTATTAATTTGCGATCTACTTCATAGCAAATTATTATCTACTTTTGTATTGGACAAGGGATTTGTAAAGAATAAAAACTAATTATTTAACAATTTCAAGGAGTTGGAAAACGATGTGGGCTTCCAGCAAGCAGTGAGGACAAGTCATGGAAGAAGACCTCCGGTGAGTACCTACTATTACTAGTTACTTTGCAGATTTAGATTAATAATACAAATATAAATCTCAGCTGTGTGTCTGTCTGTCTGTCTCACTGAGGAGGATAAATTATGTCCTAATTGTACTAAAATGTCATGTTTTGAATTATCTAGATGACTGCCAAATTTCCTGGCACTGCCATTGGCGCTCGACCTTTAGCTTCTTCCTTTGGAGTAAGTACAATGACATGGAATTTCTTTTAAAGGTCCAATGTGTAGGAATTTCTCCAATCTAGCGTTAAGATCATATATCGCAATCAACTCTCTCGCACCATGCAGTTTGTATGATAGAATGTGTAAATATGGGTTAATAGGTGTGGCAGCAATCGCTTCAGGGTGTCGGGTCAGGACACTGCTCCAATGTTCAGGTGAGAGTGTGGGGAGAAAGGAGATGCAGAGTCCAGGGTTACGGTTTAGATGGTTTATATAAACAAATAGGCTTGTCTTTCTGTGTGTGTGTGTGTGTGTGTGTGTGTGGTTCTGTAACAACAAAGCACAGCAATACAGACTGTTTAGAAAGGATAATTACAGACCAATAGCAAAGACAAACCTAAGCTAAACATAGCCATCTACGAATACCCATGCGCTGCTGCCCCCCCAGCACACATCTGCCCCGCTTTCACTCCACAAAATATAATTTATGTAATTATGTGTGGTTGTCATCACGTGACAGTGTGGAGGAGAAAGTAATTTTTTGTAAGTTGTTGTTATGTTATTATTGTTTCAGTATTAGTGTTTGGTATTCAGTTTCTGAACGGTGCACAACAGTTTGGTGACGCCGTCTGAGCCTGATGTCATAATTTTTAATTAGTCATGGTAATACCGTATGCGCGGTAAAATAGGGAGGAGGTTTAACGGTATCAAAATTTGGATACCACGCAACCCTAGTGGGCACATTGCTAGCCCATTGCCGCAGTTCAAACCCACCCGCCATGAGGAGGGAATGCAGTCTGTTGACCAACTTCTTAGCTTGCTCTTGGAGGGAAGACTCTGTAAACAGTTGTCAACATAAAAACAGCATTCTATTGACAGACGGGCATGTTCTCCTGGCTCAGTGTGTCTCTGGACATGAGCTTGGACTGCAAAGATAGCACAACAGGGGCTGCATGTTGTTCCGAAAGGAAGCACCTGCCACTCGTAGACCTTCGATTCTTCATCTACCTTCATGTCGCGCCACAGGAAACGTAGGAATGGTCTGTCTTCTTCTAGCAGATGGACCTGGTGGAACATCCCTTTAACATCACTGCTGATGGCTATTGGATGTTCCCTGAATCGAAGTAGAACTCCCAAAAGGCTAGCTCCCAATGTGGGGCCCGGCAGGAGGTGGTCATTCAGGTTCTGGCCCTTGTATGTGAAGGAGCAATTAAAGGCTATCCTGTCCTTCCCGTTGTGGTGCACCATGTGGTGCGGGATGAACCACGAGTGGCTGCTCCTTTTAGCCTCTGTCGGTGACATGAGTGTGACATAGCCAGCATCAAGCAACTTGTGAATCTCCTTGGAGTAGGTCGCCGCTTTTTCTGGTTCTCTGGCTCTTAGGTTGTGTGGCAACTTAGCTAAGAGGCGAGATACGTGTGAGCCACATCTCAACTCTGTCCAGCTCTGGCCTCCCTACTGGTGCAACATGCCCACTAATGCACGGACTTGTAGGGCAAATGACTTGAAGGCTTTAATGTCACCACTCTTGATATTGGGTCCATCCATCAAATTAGAGATTCGCTTCAAGGCCAGCTGTTGAGGTTGACCGTACATTTCAGTGAGTGCTCTCATGGTATCACTCAATGGGAACAGGCCGTTACTGTATGAATCATCAATTAGCAGTGCTTCTTCACACTTCAGGTGGTCAGTCAGTATCTGGAACTTAAATTGCTCTGAAGCATCAGGTGGGAGGATGTTGTCTAGCCTGAGCTTTAATCTTGCAAACTCACATGGGTCCTCGTGTTTGAAGTCAGGGATTGTCGGCTTAGGTCGGCTATATGTCTCCACAGGTGGGTGTCTGCCGAAGGGGGGGGTTGAGCCTGAGGCCGCTTCGCTGGGTACAGGTGGTCATAATATCTACGGAGATCATCTGGGTAACGGTCATTCCAATGCTGGTACTGAACATCAGGGCCATAATAGATGTCATAGCCATTAGCAGAACGATAGCGATCCTCGGGATAGCCTCTCCGATCACAGTTGTAGCTTTCTCTGGTCTCTCCTGCTCCTCATGGAGAATAGTAGTAGTCTTCTGGGACTTGTACTCTGTGCGCCTGTCTCGGCGTGGAGCTTGCTTCTCTTGACCTGAATTGCAACAGTACTGACCGCCATCCACCTGTACACAAACCTCATATTCAGGCCAATCAGCTAGGTCAAGCAGTGTTGGGATTGAATTCGGATGAGGTTCACAAATCTCTGGAAGTTGGCTCTTAGGTTGTGTGGCAACTTAGCTAAGAGGCGAGATACGTGTGAGCCACATCTCAACTCTGTCCAGCTCTGGCCTCCCTACTGGTGCAACATGCCCACTAATGCACGGACTTGTAGGGCAAATGACTTGAAGGCTTTAATGTCACCACTCTTGATATTGGGTCCATCCATCAAATTAGAGATTCGCTTCAAGGCCAGCTGTTGAGGTTGACCGTACATTTCAGTGAGTGCTCTCATGGTATCACTCAATGGGAACAGGCCGTTACTGTATGAATCATCAATTAGCAGTGCTTCTTCACACTTCAGGTGGTCAGTCAGTATCTGGAACTTAAATTGCTCTGAAGCATCAGGTGGGAGGATGTTGTCTAGCCTGAGCTTTAATCTTGCAAACTCACATGGGTCCTCGTGTTTGAAGTCAGGGATTGTCGGCTTAGGTCGGCTATATGTCTCCACAGGTGGGTGTCTGCCGAAGGGGGGTTGAGCCTGAGGCCGCTTCGCTGGGTACAGGTGGTCATAATATCTACGGAGATCATCTGGGTAACGGTCATTCCAATGCTGGTACTGAACATCAGGGCCATAATAGATGTCATAGCCATTAGCAGAACGATAGCGATCCTCGGGATAGCCTCTCCGATCTAAAGGATGCTTTCTGCCACCTTCCCGATAGTAACAGTCATTACGATGGGCTCGCAGACTAGGCTGTCGATATGACTCAGCAGGGTAAATGTGGCTGTTGTCATAGCGATGATAAGTATCATCAGGAAGTGGGTGGACCTTGTCATCAGGCCGACGATAGGCATCATTAGGCAAAGAACGATACCTAACATCAGGTGTACTGGATGTAGCGCCTCTATGAGGACCATAGCTGCTAAAGGACTGACACTGAAGAGTCAGGGTGTCGGGTCAGGACACTGCTCCAATGTTCAGGTGAGAGTGTGGGGAAAAAGGAGATGCAGAGTCCAGGGTTGCGGTTTAGATGGTTTATATAAACAAATAGGCTTGTCTTTCTGTGTGTGTGTGTGGTTCTGTAACAACAAAGCACAGCAATACAGACTGTTTAGAAAGGATAATTACAGACCAATAGCAAAGACAAACCTAAGCTAAACATAACCATCTATGAATAGAATGCGCAAAGCAATGTTAATGGCTAACAATAATAACTAGAATGCAATGAGCTATCAATTAAAGATTGTAACCTATATAAATGACAGTCATAAGAATTATAACAAGCATTTAAACAGAATAAACAACCGAAATATTCAGTGCACAGCATATAATAGCTATGAGAATGTAAAACACAGTTAAACAGACTATTACAAGCTAGCAGCTAGCTCTGAATCCGGTTGTAAGCTAACAGAAACCTAAATACATTCACGGCTAATAAACACTTACTGTGTGTTACCTAATGCAACAATTAAACTTACATTTCCATGGACGCACACACTAGAAAGAAACTGTCCATCAACAATCGCCGCAGACTAAACTCAAATCCAGCTGATGTCTGTGCTTCTCACTCGCAGCTGCGTTCAGGGGGCGTTGTCAGTGTAGGCACACAGAGTGCACATGCAGAGCACGTGATCAGGCACAGTGGAAACATAATGGGAATGCATTTACATGGCATGGCCTTTTTTACACAGTTCAAAGTACATATTACAGCTACGGTAGCCTAGCCTGGTCCTACCAGACTCTCGTACATTTCATTTTTACATAGAGTCTGGCCACTCTCCATTGACAAGTGTTAACTTCCTTGAAGGCGGGTACTCTGTTGAAGTTTAAAACTATTGGATCTGCCCAGAGCTACTCTGGATCTGCCATAACCAATCGCTAACATTTGGTCGTGACGTATGTCATGCGCATGTGCAACAAGAGGGGAGACCGACAACTATCGGCTTATATTTAGCATTAGCATCGCTAGCGTTAGCCTTAGCCAACTCCTTCACTACTAACGGAGCGAGCTGGAAAATCAAACTTTACCCAAACCCCATGGCCACCAACACAATTCAGCAAAGATTGTTCTTGCTCGGACTTTAACTTCTGGATATTCACAACGGACTGAATGGCTTCGCTGATTGGACTGCCAAATATTTGCCCGGAGAAAACCCAAGAATATACCGCTTTGTAAAAAATGACACAAATTAAACAATATATCATGTAAGCGCATCGTCGTACAGATTAATTCACCGGTATGTACAGTAGGTGTGACATTGTGCAGCTGAAGACAATGATGATGATTTCATCGTGATCTACATGAAAATAAATTACAGGCTAAAGAAACTTACACTTACAATAACCAAGATAACTATAAAGAGCACTTTAAATCTATACTTTTAATAATGAACATGTTTTTGTTTCATATTTGCATTATAAATGATATTGTCAGGTTAACATGCCTAAATTATTCTCACCTATTTTATACTTATTGTTTCATGAAGGCTCGGATCCCTCTGCCCTCTTCAATGGGCAGACCCATGACTGGAGCTGTGCAGGTGAGCAGGATTGGCCAATCAAGTGTGCATTTAAGATCTTGCATAGTTATTTATTATATAATAGTTGACAGATCTTACTTACTCAATGCTAAATTTGTAGGGATTTTAGTTTGATCAATATAGGTTTTGTTGTAGATTTTCTACACGCTTGTATGTTCCCAATTGGCCAATATCATGTAAGTTTACGGAGAGCTAAAAAAACAACCTCATATACTGCTCAACATTAATAATAGCTCTGTTTTTGTAAAGAAAATGGTGAAAATAAAGCGCGTTAGGCAAGCTATCACTATGTTGTGTTATTTTTTTCCTGTTGTCAAATGTGACAGGATGGAGCAGCCCGACCAATGACTGCTGTGAGAGCAGCAGGTTACACTTCCTCCCTGACACGTGGTGAGTTTAAGGGAGTCCCAAAAAGAAATGATCTCGCTACATATGTGTTAATTTGGATTACCATGTGATTAGTGTTTAGCTTGTGATTCTGTGGCTGCTCATTTTCACTCTTTCTGCATTGTGCAAGTTATTCTTCAGTAATACAATACAGTTGTAGTGAGGGACAATGCCAGCATGGCATAGCAGCAGGAAGCAGAAAGGTTATTTAACTTTTTTATTGGTTCTACTCTTCAAAAAGCAAAGCCATTTTTATTAGTATAAATATAAATAGTACCTGTATGTGTATGTATAAGAACAGACTGATAGTATGCATAATACTATGTGTATTATTTGTATTTTCAGGCTCGACCTTTGACCCTCTGGGCCAGTCCAAAGGCCCTGCACCTTCACTTGAAGCAAAGAATGAGGACACGTGAGTTGTCACTCTTTAAACTGTTTTGTTGAAGATTATCCCTGCATTATCCAGGTTAGTGTTTTCCCCTTAGCAGTGTGACGAAAAGACCTGTATAAAGGTATTTATAGGTGCTTTATTGCATCTATTAGAATTAGGATCTAAAGATGCATATTTTGTCATAATAGCGTATGTACTGTAATTGTGTGTCTCTGTATCTGTCTCTAAAGAGCAGTTTTTTTGTTAAGCTGGTGGAGAAAGACATGTGCTTTCAAGCAACATTATCACACATTGTATTGCTGTGTCTGTGTTCTTGCAGACCTGAGGAGAAGATTAAGATTCTGGAGAAAAAAGTGAATGACCTGATAGAAGAGAGCTGCATGGCACAGAGCACTGGAGCCTTACAACTGGTCAGATTCTGTCATTCTTTAACATACTGTTTAGTATTTTAAAAAATGGCTATTTGGAGAGAAGGACCTCCAAGTGAGACAGTGATTCATTTTTCATCGTGTGATCTCGGTACTCCAACACATTGGACTGAGTATCGGGTTAAAGTGTATCATCAGAGGCGCCTTACATTTTCTACCAAATTTAACCCTGTAACAAAGCTTTTGGTTCACTTGCCAGTAGTTGTTAAACCTAAAAAAAAAGCGGTTGGCTAAAATACCTAAAGTTTATTACCCTACCCTATTTTCAGTGCGTTAAAAAGCATATAGTATAACATACTGAACTAGACAACAGATTGAGTTTGTAGTTCATTGTGAAGTGCAACAGAAAACTATTATAACTGAAGCATTTAAAATGCTTTCTCAAAAAGTGACTTGGCAGATGAACTATATTCATCAGGACACATTTTACTGTACGGGGCTTGTTGTATTGTTTATTTTCTACATGGGTGTTGGTGTCACTATTGCTGACCTGTGTATGTGAATTTGTGTCTTTGTGTGGTCATGTCTCTTTACTGTATGTACTGTTACTGATGTGTTTTTACAGGCCCTTGAAAAGGCCAAAGAGGCAGGGAGGAAGGAGAGAGCACTGGTGAGACAGAGGGAACAATCTGGCAATGCGGACCACATCAATTTAGACCTCACCTACTCTGTAAGTAATGCTGCTGTATATGAAACATTGTTCCAGTGTCTGTAAATGAAATGATTGAGCACTTACTTCCTATACTCTGAATGACAAGTACCACCTTCTTGAAATCCACTCTTTAAGCCTGGGTTTTATTACTATCATTAATTAAAGAATAAATACCTGTTGTTGTTGTTGTTGTTGTGTGTTTATTTTTTTTTTTTTACATTCTTATTTATTATCTGTGATACAATCAACTGTGTTTGAGGAGATAATTGGTGTCAAGTAGTCTTCATTCTTACTTATTTGGCGAATCCATCCACCTACTACTACTACTACTACTACTACTAGTGATTTCCTACATTTTCCAGAGTGTGGTGGCTAAGTACAAATAAGAGAGAGCACTTCTTATATAAAATGTCACTTCTCTTGCACAATGGCTGCATTGCATTCTGGTGTATTTGTTGGCGCTAGAGAGAAGTTGTTACTGTTCGATTCTGTGAGAATCAAACTTTTCTTGCTATTAAACTCCATTGTAGTGCTGAAATATCTAGTTGTAATGTCAAATTTTAAGTTTTGCCAATTGCCAACTGGAATAATCACCACTTAAATGTGCTCTGGGTTGTAAATGACATATGCTTTATATGTTAGAATCCTATTTATTTCAGAGGGAGAGGGAGACACAGTTAAGGAAGTAACTGGCAGGATTTGATCCATAGCACATGTTAGGCTTTAGAGGCAGTGGACCTAACCACTCAGCTATGTGGGCACAGCTCACAGAAAACAAATTCAATTTAATGTTAGCTTCTGTGAATCAGTTCCTGACTTCATTTTCTGTTTTGGTATTATTTGATTTAGAAATATTGATTATTTCTGTCATTACCAGGTTTTGCTCAACCTTGCCAACCAGTATGCGAACAATGAAATGTACCCAGAGGCCCTAAACAGCTACCAGGTCATTGTTAAGAACAAGATGTTCAGTAACGCAGGTAAGCAGACCACTGAGCTTCTTACAGATGTGTTTAAACTATGGCTGCCCAAGTGAATCCACCAATTACGCAGGGAGGACAGAAAATCCAGTCTTTTTAATATGACTGTAAAAAAAGAGGATATTTGTTACTGTGACTCTGGTCTGGTATTGCAGCATTGAAGTACAAATTATCATGGTAAAAATGTATTTTCTGTGGTTTTCCCTCAAACTACATCTGTGCTGCTCTTCTAGGCCGCCTAAAAGTCAACATGGCCAACATCTACGTCAAACAGAAGAACTACCCCAAAGCCATCAAGTTCTACCGAATGGCACTGGATCAGATCTCCAACGCTCACAAGGAAATGAGGATCAAGATCATGCAGAACATTGGCGTGGTCTTTGTTCGCATGGGCCAATACTCAGACGCCATAACATCTTTCGAGCACATCATGAGTGAGAGTCCCAACATCAAGACCGGCTTCAACCTTATCCTGTGCTACTATGCAATCGGTGACAGGGAGAGGATGAAAAAGGCCTTTCAGAAGCTCATCTCTGTTCCTCTGGGCATCGATGATGATGACAAGTACATCCCATCTAATGTGAGTTTGTGTGTGTGTGTGTGTGTGTGTGTGTGTGTGTGTGTGTGTGTGTGTGTGTGTGTGTGTGTGTGTGTGTGTGTGTGTGTGTGTGTTTACCTGGATGTAGATGAAATCACTATTGTGTGTTTAAACAATTGGCAACTGTTTTAAATTATTGAAGTACAATAGTCTTGTAGTACGTAAACAACAACATAACTAAGAACACATAGTTATCAGATATGTCTATACATTCTCATTTGCTATTATTCAATGTTTGAACAAACCTTGTCCTGTTATTTCTCTCAGGATGACACAGACTCAAGTATGGTCATCGAGGCCATTAAGAACGACAAACTTCACCAGATGGAAAGAGATCTGTAGGATAATGTCACACAAACACACACTTTTCTTCTTTCCAGCTAAAACACCAAGCACACTGCATTTTGAATACAATGCATACTGTTTTAATAATTGGGTTTTGTACGTGAACCCATGCCCCGTTTTCTCCCCATATATTGTACATAGAAAAGTCCTGGCTGAGAAGTACATCATGACCGCTGCCAAACTCATCGCTCCGGCCATTGAGACATCTTTTGCTACTGGATTTGACTGGTTTGTTACTGTTTGTAAGATGTGATACTGTTATTGGTTTTGTCTTTTCATTTTAACACTAGAGGGCATACAATGTGCAAGTGGACTCCAGCTCCATTACAGTCCTTTTGAAGGACTCAGAAAGACAAAAACATGATTTTCAAGGTGGTAACTGATAAGCAGATATAATAAGAGATAGCTGACAACATACTCAATAAAATGAGTATTTCTGCTGAACTGCTGGGGAGTGTCATTTGATGTTTTGAAGTGTTTTCCCTTGATTTCCGTAATCAGATTTCAAATCTTCCTGGATTTCTAACCCAGCTAGGTCACTCTAAAGGAAAATATGAAAACAATGATAAGTGTTGGTCACTAGTTTTTTGAGTTCTTTTGCACCATTTCCTGCCACTTTAAAGAGGCAGCAGATAGCGTTTTTTCAGATGAAGCCTCAAATCTCAGAGCAAAAACGGCAGATTTGCCCCCCTCTGAAACTGCCGATGCTGAGACTGTGACAGAAACGAGGACAATTAGTGTTGATATGTTTTCATTGAGCAGGTTTCAGGTGCCTCCTGCTCCTGTAGTGAATATGTAAAAGGTTGGCTATAACCTTCCCATCCTCTCCTGCTTCCCCCTTCTTCTTCACACCCATGTTATTTTATTTTTTAAACGAGTGTAGTAAGTTTTATCATCGCTTAAGAGAATTGTATGCATTATAATGTATTTTGTTTTAGTAGTCTGAGTAAAATCACCAAAATCAAAATGCAGTCTATACAGCAGCTTTCATGTGCCTGGCTTATTGGTCAAATTGAGTTTAAACAAATAATTATACATGCTATTTGCAGCAAGAATCAATTGATGTGATATGATGCATAAAGTATTATACTGTGCATATATGGTTGGTTTCTTTTTAGGTGTGTGGACATGGTGAAGAATTCTCAGTATGTTGAGCTTGCCAACGATCTAGAGATAAACAAAGCTATCACCTACCTCCGACAGAAGGACTTCAACCAGGTGACTTTTTGTCTTAACAGTATAAAGGGCAAGACCACTCAATTTAGGCATCTCACTCCTTTAGTCTGTGGTTATCACCACAGTACCATGCTAATATTTGCCACCTTGTTAAAGATTGGATAATTAAGAATATGCCGAATCCTTCCAATTTAAAGCCAGATGTTTAAACCAAACATTTCATGTGACTGCTTCAACCTAAAATCTCAGTATATAATATAATTGCAAAAGTATAAGCCAGTAATGTTAGAGACTGACTTTGCAGAAACAGAAAATATTTGTTGTAGATTGTATTGTCACTGTTGTATAATTGTGTTACAAATGCTAAACCTGGAAAAAAGGTCCTCTCATTAAAGCTAAAAATTTTCGGGAGTAGCAGTTACATTTATGAAATGGTAAAATTAGTGGTATTTCCCTTTTTTCTTTTCTTTTTTTTCCATCTATTTTTCCATCTTTTTTTTTTTTTTTTTTAAGAACAATTTGTTTCCATGCAGTTATTGGCCAGCGTTGTTTAAATATGTCAGTTTTCTCCTGCTAATGCTGTTTCAGGAATGTACAGCATCAGACTCAGATTTTCCCCTTCTCATTGCCCTCCATTCTCTCTTGCTTTTTGTCTTGTTTCCTTCCCATCTGCATGCCTAAGGTTGAGGTATGTGTGCCTTCTGTTTCCATGTTCACGTTTAGATAGTGTTTTTTTTTTTTCCTTGACATGTTACTATGTAAGAAGCTTTTTCCAAATAATGGCACTGCCAAGAGAAGTTGGAGAAGCAATTATTGGTTTAAAACCCACAGACCAGTTAGGAAAATATGGGTGCAGAACAGAAATTATAATGGTTCCTTCTCTAACTTAGCACCCAAGGAACTGCATCTTTGCCAGAAGCGCAAAGTTTTTTTTAATTATATTGAACTGCAGTATCTAACTTTCTTGCACTGACAGGCTTTATATTTATGGAACCCCAACATTTTCAATATTAAGTAATTCAAAAAGGAAACATAATCATATAAATACAGTGTGTAAAACATATAAATATAACTAATTTGTGAAATAATTGAAGACTAACTCAACTCATTCATCATTTGCATAATAACTGACGTAAAATATAAATGTATTAAAACATTATTATAATAACAGATTTAACTAAATAACATTTTATAATAAGTTAATTATTTTACAAATGATTGTGTTATATATTTTCCCCAAATTATTCGTGTGATTATTTCATAATTATTTATTTAATATTGAACACTTTGGAGCTCCATATACATCTGATGCATGTTTGTGGTGCTTTTATACTCTTGATAGGCAGTGGTGATGGTGGTGTAACCTGCAGCCTCAGTGCAGCTGTAGCCTAGCTGGTGGTTTGTCAAAACCTTTACACCCTAATACTGTTGGATTATATCCCCAGTACATAATGTACATAAGTGGCATAACAACCAAGTAAATGTGGTAAAGAGTTTTATTTCAAAAATTACATGTCTGAGGAAAACAATCATGACTCATTACTACAAAAATCAGATAGTTGCATTCTGCAATGATTCTTTAAATAATAATGTTTGTATTTACTTTGTGGTTTATGGTGGTTCCTTTACTGGTCTCCTTTATATACCGTAGTCTTCTAAAATAGACATACAACTACACATTTAATATATATTCTGATATTTTCTTATATAAAGAGTATTTATAGAAGGTGCGATGGCTCAGCATAAATCCTAAATATAAGCAGAAGCTTCAGATCACATCAATATGTGATCTTTTATGTTTGTAGGTGGAGAAATCGGCTTTTACTAAAGTTATGCAGTATTGTATAACATTTACCCTGACAGCTTTTTATTATGCGTTATCAGGCAGTGGAGACTCTAAAGACATTTGAGAAGAAGGACAGCAGAGTGAAGAGTGCTGCTGCCACCAACCTCTCTTTCCTCTACTTCCTGGTAAGATTATCTCTTTGACGAATCAAAAGGCTCTCTGATAACAAACATATAATGACATTATATTTATATTGTTTAAGTGCTCAGAGACACTTCAGAACAGTGGATGTTTGCTGACAAGTATACAGGTGCTGGTCATATAATTAGAATATCATGAAAAAGTTGATTTATTTCAGTAATTCCATTCAAAAAGTGAAACTTGTATAATGTATACTTTAATTCCACACAGACTGATATATTTCAAGTGTTTATTTCTTTTACTTTTGATGATTAGGACTGACAACTAATGAAAACCCCAAATTCAGTATCTCAGAAAATTAGAATATTGTGACAAGGTTCAATATTGAAGACACCTGGTGCCACACTCTAATCAGCTAATTAACTCAAAACACCAGCAAAGGCCTTTAAATGGTCTCTCAGTCTAGTTCTGTAGGCTACACAATCATGGGGAAGACTGCTGACTTGACAGCTGTCCAAAAGACGACCATTGACACCTTGCACAAGGAGGGCAAGACACAAAAGGTCATTGCTAAAGAGGCTGGCTGTTCACAGAGCTCTGTGTCCAAGCACATTAATAGAGAGGCGAAGGGAAGGAAAAGATGTGGTAGAAAAAAGTGCACAAGCAATAGGGATAACCGCACCCTGGAGAGGATTGTGAAACAAAACCCATTCAAAAATGTGGGGGAGATTCACAAAGAGTGGACTGCAGCTGGAGTCAGTGCTTCAAGAACCACCACGCACAGACGTATGCAAGACATGGGTTTCAGCTGTCGCATTCCTTGTGTCAAGCCACTCTTGAACAAGACACAGCGTCAGAAGCGTCTCGCCTGGGCTAAAGACAAAAAGGACTGGACTGCTGCTGAGTGGTCCAAAGTTATGTTCTCTGATGAAAGTAAATTTTGCATTTCCTTTGGAAATCAAGGTCCCAGAGTCTAGAGGAAGAGAGGAGAGGCACAGAATCCACGTTGCTTGAAGTCCAGTGTAAAGTTTCCACAGTCAGTGATGGTTTTGGGGTCCAGGGTCAACGCAGCCGTCTACCAGGAAGTTTTAGAGCACTTCATGGTTCCTGCTGCTGACCAACTTTATGGAGAGGCAGATTTCATTTTCCAACAGGACTTGGCACCTGCACACAGTGCCAAAGCTACCAGTACCTGGTTTAAGGACCATGGTATCCCTGTTCTTAATTGGCCAGCAAACTCGCCTGACCTTAACCCTATAGAAAATCTAGGGGGTATTGTGAAGAGGAAGATGTGATACGCCAGACCCAACAATGCAGAAGAGCTGAAGGCCACTATCAGAGCAACCTGGGCTCTCATAACACCTGAGCAGTGCCACAGACTGATCGATCCATGCTACGCCGCATTGCTGCAGTAATTCAGGCAAAAGGAGCCCCAACAAGTATTGAGTGCTGTACATGCTCATACTTTTCATGTTCATACTTTTCAGTTGGCCAACATTTCTAAAAATCCTTTTTTGTATTGGTCCTAAGTAATATTCTAATTTTCTGAGATACTGAATTTGGGATTTTCATTAGTTGTCAGTTATCATCACAATTAAAAGAAATGAACATTTGAAATATATCACTCTGTGTGTGATGAATGAATATAATATACACATTTCACTTTTTGAATGGAATTACTAAAATAAATCAACTTTTTCATGATATTCTAATTATACGACCAGCACCTGTATGCTGCCAGTAGATTATTCCCCTCTGATTTTGCACCTGTTACAGGAGAAGGACTATGACCAGGCTGACCGATACGCAGACCTTGCCATGACCGCTGACCGCTACAACCCGGCAGCACTTATCAACAAAGGCAACACTGTGTTCGTCAAGCAAGACTATGAAAAGGCTGCAGAGTTCTACAAAGAAGCACTGAGGAATGATTCTTCCTGCACTGAGGCCCTCTACAACCTGGGTAACATCCATTTCCATGATGCAGTGCAGTGGTAGATAATGCAGAGGTCAATTTATGGTATAGTTAGGGTTAAAGGTGGTCCAAGTTCAGCAGTGCTAAACAGGAGTATAACAATAAAAAAACATTACTCTAAAAGCCATAAGTTTCTTGTTGTCACCTTCAATAGCTGGGAATCTAAATGTAAAAAAAAAATGTAATCTCTGTTTTCCAGTATGATTCATCCATCATAGGTGGGCTCATGACCAGTTTTGAAAAGCATTTGACATTAAAAATGTCCACTTACTGTATTTAAAGTACACTGTAAGGACTTCATGTGTCACCTTTTTTTAGGGGAATATCTGTAGGTTGTAAACTTGTTATAGTGTCGTAAGTCAATTAAAGCAACACTAGAGAACTTTTCCCGCTTCGGTCCCCCTACAGGTTGGAAGCAGAATTGTTCATTACATTACATTATTCAAGTTTGCCAGATCGGGTAGCGGATCTGTAGTGTAATGTAATGGACAATTCCGCTTCCAACCTGTAGGGGGACTGAAGCGGGAAAAGTTCTCTTGTTGCTTTAAGTTTGACAGTTTTTGGCCCCTATCCACTTGTACCAGGTCTAACTTATAAGAAACTGAATCGTCTCGAGGAGGCTCTGGACTGCTTCCTGAAGCTCCATGCCATTCTACGGAACAGTGCCCAAGTCATGTACCAGCTGGCCAATCTGTATCCTACTGATAAGAAGTGTAATTTGTTAAATGTGTTTGTGAATGTTTGTCTGTAACTGCTTCAAACAATTGTAAATCAGTAGATGTTTTTGGGAAGGTGTTCATTTATGGATTCAAACCTGTGTCTCTGTCCATTCCCATGTGATCATATGTTGGTCTTTGACTCATTGGCTTCATATATGAGCTTCTGGAAGATCCCCAACAGGCAATCGAGTGGTTGATACAGGTCTTGAGTGTAACTCACACCGACCCCCAGGCACTGGCCAAACTGGGGGAGCTCTATGATGGCGAGGGGGACAAATCCCAGGCTTTCCAGTACTACTATGAGGTATGAGATCATTTAATGTGTTGCTGAGGATTTAATTTAACAATGTATTGATTCATGTAACATTTCAGCATTGGTTACCTATAAGTGCTCTGATGTTGTTTGGGTTGTGTTGCTGTCCAGTCCTTCAGGTACTTCCCCTCCAACATTGATGTGATCGAGTGGCTTGGGGCTTACTACATCGAGACACAGTTCTGTGAGAAAGCCATTCAGTACTTTGAAAGAGCCACACTCATACAGTAAGTAACCACAAGTTAAAGTAATGTAGAAGGTAAAAGAATGACAAGTAACAAACCAAATAGTTCTGTGTAAAAAAAACCCCAAAAAAAACAAAAACATGAAGCTTGTTCTCATCTGGAAGTAATTTTTGTCTTGAACAAACAGACAGATCATTTGGTTTTGTTTGTCTTCTAAATTCAGAATTGACTTTTTTTGTCCAATCTCTTCTTAAAAAAACGGTTGTGTTAAAACTGACTGAATATCTTTCTGCTGTGTTTCTCAGACCAACCCAGGTGAAGTGGCAGTTAATGGTGGCAAGCTGCTACAGAAGAAGTGGTGAGAATGATTCTTTTCTTTACCTTTACTGGCATAATAACATAGCATGTTTCCGCCTATTCTCTGTCAAAACCATATCACAGAAAAGTAGATTCACTCCACATTGGAATTCCTAAACTTTATCATCCACACGATGAGTGCTTGGTCATTTATTTGATAAAGATTTATTCTTTTAATCTAGTAAAGTTTTGTTGTATCTTCACTGACTGTGAGGAGGTAAATGTGGGGAAAAGTAACAGCTGTTTCACTTAACAGTTTCAGAAACATTGACTCAGGGTGCCTGACTGAACTAGCAATGCGCTGTGTTAAAGTTGTAAACATAGATCCTTTTCTTTTTTTCTGAACAGGAAACTACCAGAAGGCTCTGGAAACGTATAAAGACATTCACCGCAAGTTTCCAGAAAATGTGGAATGTAATTCATCCTGTTTGTTACACAATTTTCAACAGAACTATTGACGAACTTCAGATGATCCACTGATCAGATTGTAAAGAAAAAAAAAAAACTCTGTGTGTTTGACCAGGCCTGCGTTTCTTGGTGAGGCTGTGTACGGACATGGGTTTAAAGGAAGTCCAAGATTACGCCACCAAGCTGAAGAAAGCAGAGAAGATGAAGGAGATCAAAGAACAGGTAAATCTCAGTTTAACAAGTATAGGCTTTTAAAAGAGCGATTTGCAGCATTGTTGTGTAAATAAAGTTATAGTCTGCTGTTCTCTATAACCAGTCGCTACAACCTGATAGTGATTCACCCTGTAGGTAGTTTATAAAAGCTTTTACAGTGGATTACCACGTAAGGATCAAAATGCATCAAAAGCCTTATACAGGCAACGTAGTTTATTGATAGAACATTCAAATAAGGTAATACATCTGCATAATAACATTACGCAGCCACGCCGCTTGTTTTGAAGTCGTATGTTACAGATCTTTCGTAAGCTTTCATTAATCTTCTTCTTCTTTTTTTCACCAATGTCTTGGCGTCCTGTCGTCTGTTCCCGGACAAGAACACGCTGATTAAAAACATACACGTGTCCCTTTGCCATAAAATTGGTCAGTGGTCGCTGCAGTTCCAGAAATGCATGAAACACAGCTTAGTCTTCTGTAGATTTTCCATTAGTCAAACCGTGTTCAGAAGAGAATGCTATGCAGCTGTTAAACACCTGGCTGACACGAATGTTGGGTCATTTTCAAACAGTTGTTGTGTTTGGAGAGTCGTTCAGTGTCACCTGAGACATCTGAATGAATTAAATAAGTGGTTAGTGGTTTGATTTTAGCCAGCCAGGACATGGGGATTGGGCTGCAGAAGTCTGGTAGCCTCACTTCTTTTTAACGCACCTTAAGGTTTATTTTTATCTTCAAACTTGTATTCTTCAGCCTTAACCAAAGATGTCTCAAGTCAAGTTTTTAAGATTAATAGAGAGAGATAGATACTTTGATTATCCCCAGAGGGAAATTCACCTCACAGGAGCAGTACACAAACAAAATCACACTGAACAAAGAATAGTGCAAAGAATAATTAAAAATAATAATCAAAACAATTATTAAAAGTACTAAAACAAGAGTTAAAAGTAAAAGAGTAAAAAGACGTATGCCCTTTAAAACATGTGCATGCAATAGTTTGCAGATATAACATATTATGCAGTAGTACTCCCCAAAGCCTGTACACAAACATTGATGTGTAAAATCAGTGGATTTTCCCTTTTTAAGTGGTAATTCCAAGAGTATTCTATTACATCTGTCTGATTTGTGATTATGATTTATTCATTCAGCTCTGAGTAAAAGCTAGATAAGAAAATCCCCAAATATCACATCATCAAAATTAATTCTGCATTGCATCCTTATCTTGAGGAATGCAATAACAAGTATCTATGGTGGCTCCCAAATTTAAGGTTGACACCTAAAGTAGATGACAGGCCTGTGGTCTCCGGGGTCAGTCAAGTTCTCAAGAAGGCGTGATTCGTAACCGAGCCGTGTGCAGGGTTCGCGCGAGGTCTTAAAGTCTAAAATTCTGAACTTTAAATTTAAGGCCTTAAAACGTCTTAAAAACGGCCAGATTTTCATCCGAGGTCTTAAATTTCATTTAGTCAGGTCTAAAAAAAGCTCTGCAACTCTCTGTAACAAAACCAGCAGAACACTGCCCTCAGAACGTTGGTTCAGTGTGTTATAGTTCTTTCTGGGGGATATTGGTGTTGGTACGTACGCGGTGATAAAACTTCAAATCCCGTGATAAATGCAATACCTGCCTGCGAAATACGTCTGCGTCTCCTCAGAGTTTGTCTAGGCCTACGTGTGGAAAATGGGGAAAGTGTACTTTTAACAAGACATGGCTAGATCACTGCGATTTCCGCTGTTGGTTACAAGTGGTACCCATTTTTTTGGTAATGCTTAAATTTCAATCTTTTCTGAAAATGTCTTAAAAAGGTCTTAAATTTGACTTACTAAAACCTGCAAGAACCCTGCGTGTGCCACCAGAGCCAGGAACAGTTTAGGAGGATGATTTTGTCAAATCACAAGCAGCTGCTCTTAAATCCAACCAGAGAAACTATCCAACAGAGTGACAGAGAGGCAGACAGAGCCAGAGGGTTGATTTATTAATCCCAAAAATCTCCAGAGTGAACAACAACTGATCCTGATAATATACTGTAACTGCATAGTGTATGAAAGGGTGAATGAGATAATGATTAGCAGAAAAGAATGTGTGTTTATGTTAAATGTCTTATTTTACCATGGAAATTCCCATATATTTAGTTTCAAAAATATTTTTCGACTGAATTAGTTAATGAGACACAGAAAGAGGCAAGTAAAAAAGACTGGGCGTTTTTACCAGAATCCACTTATATAGCATTAAATTGTTTTTTTTCACCACAAAAAAATAATCTTGTTAAAAACTGTATATGGTAGAGGCATTTCAGTTGAAACATTGAGAATAATTTCAATTTAATCTTAATTTCCCCAATTCTGCCCACCCTCAATCTCTCTTTCTGCAGAGGGTGAAGTCGGGGCGGGAGGGCAGTGCCAGAGGTCGGAGAGAAAACAGAGAGGGCAGCGCCGGGAGTGCTGGTGAGTCAGTAGTCACAATAACATACAAAGTTCCTGCTGTGCGTAGCTCTGCAAATGTTTGGAAAGTCCAATGTATAAATAACTCGTTTAACGGTACAAACCCAAATCTCCAATTTAAACATCGGGGGAAAAGTGCGGACTTCATTGAAATTAGAAGTGCGTAGTAACCTTAACATCAGCATGAGTGCATATATTGTTGGTAAAGACAGGGCTGTGTTTCTGACCTCAATTCTTTTGGGTACAGGTTCAAATGCATCCATAACACAAAGTTTTGAAAACAATACAGTTCAACTAATCCTCATTTTTAGTGTCTTTTGTTCATGTATGTCATCACTTCTCTCTTCTGTCATTCACACATGCTGCTGGGCAGCAGGCGTCTCCACACCTGTCCTCACCTCTCCTAAGAAGGCCAGCATTATGGGTATACCTTTATACACCACACTGAGTCCTGACTAGAGTAGAAGGCTGCAGTCATGTTCTGTTGCAAGTCTGATTTATTTTTAAGTGTGTGAAAGGAGCCATTGTGGAGTTGTAGCTGTAACTCCCTATCTAATATCCAATGGGTCACTAACAGGTCAAACACCTTACCGGGTCAGATTAACGGACCTCCTTGGTTGACTGAATTCCTTCATCCTTTTGGGATACAAAATTGTTCACGTGGAATGACAACGTAGCCTCACCTCTTTGTAGGATAAGACTGTTTAGGAGCCCTGAATGAACTGAGAGCTTGAGGCCACAGCAGACACCGGAGCAGACAAACTTCCACAGTTTTAGAACTCCTTCACTACAGATCCACAACAAATACAGACACATACTCTAGACTGGCTCCAGAACTGGAAAGCTGGCTCATCAGCAGATTTCAAACGCAATCCAGACAAACTAGAGAGTTGCCAAAAAGTTTAACAAAGACCAGCTTTGCTCTCTCTTGTGCAGCTTAACGTCTTTCGTGTAGTTTAATATATTTTAATGCACCTGTTATTGTGACTGCTGCTCCACCCTTCCAAGACTTCCATTATACCCCCATGTCCTGATAAATTAGATTAGAAAACCTCAAACTTGTGTGCTTTTACTGTTCCATTTTGTTTTTTACTGCCAGATATGTAAATGGTTCTGTTAAAAAGTAGCTTTTGTTGAACATATTCAATTCTTTGTATTCTTGAATATTTATTATGACACTTAAGTTGTTTAGCTAAACCCCAAATCCTCTTCTTACTTTCTTACGGCACATCAGAGATGGATGTTAAAGCAGGTAGGAGAACAGATGTTATACAATGTCAACAAATGAGTTTTTATCAGCTCTCTGTAATTGCTTCTTTCTGCCATTTGTTTTGATCTCTATTTGTGTCCAATGATCTTCAGTCCAACAAATCTTTCTTTCTTTTTGTGTTTTCTTCCGTTTCTTTGGCTCTTGTGGCTGTATTCTTGCTCTGCTTCCTCTTTGCTGCCCAGTATCTCAATCTGAGTCTAAACAACTCAGTCCACTGTTGGATTCAGGGAGAGGTATGTAAGGTCATTACTCCAAACTAAAGCTAAACTCTTGATAATCAATAACATGAACCTCTTGCATTTGTCTGATAGTCATTTAGTTATTTGTTTTTTACAGGGACAATGCATGTTAATCAACGTCACTGTAAATGTTCCACTGTTAGCCAAAAGGTTCATTTTCAACTGATTAGCCAAATTTTCTAGAGCCGAATTTCCTTAGCCAGATTTTGTGCTATGATTCATTAACATTACTTTTTTTGTTCATTTTCCATTAGAAATGCTTAAATATTTGTTTTTATATTAATTGATAGTGTCAAAAAATGTGAAAAGAACGGGACTAAATTGGCATTTAACCAAATCTGTATCATTTGGGTTGGCTTTCCCCTTACGCAAGCAATTCATGTAGCACATTCATTCCTTCATTTAAGGAGCCACATTCCAAAAGAAGAATAGAAAAACGCTGTATACCCGTGACGAAACCTTTCTATTATGTCTTTTAAAAGAACTGCATGTGCACAATCATACAGTACTGTGTAGGAGATTAATGCAAATTATTTTTGAAGTTTGCATTGTACATTGACAGAGCCGAAGTGAGTGGTTAGTTATCTTTAAGTAAACGCACAAGAATCCAAGTAAGTATAGTGTTTCAGTCAAAACACTATGAACTGGTCCAGAAATCTTCTAACAGGCAGCTGTGATGTTGGACTGCGATCAGCGGTTGCACTGAGTGCTCTCACAGGGGAGGATGGAATGATCGCCCAACCTTCTTTCAGATATTTGAGAAAACCTCTAGTGCACCTGAGAATTTTCCCTCTGTCTGCATATTTTCAGCACTGTAAATTATGTTTGTTTGTGTGTGTCGAGGCTTTTGGTTTTCTCACGCATCCAAACCTGTCATTCTTTGATGTGAAACTGGTAAAACCACTGTCACAGAGCAAGAGGTGCAGGGTTCAACCTGTGCCTAAAATGTTCTTATATTTGTTTTTGAACTTGTTTCTCTTTCGTTCTTTATCACTTAACTTTTGTGTTCTTATTCTCTCTGTCCAACTAACTTGCATTTAGCATTTTTCAAGTGTTTTTTCCAAATAAGTTTGAGCAAGAAAGTGCAAAAGCCTGAAAGTTGATTGCTTGATCAACGTTTCCCTCACATAAATATTATGGCCATTCGTGCTGTGAAGGTGCATAAAACGGACTCATTGCAACTTTAATCATGGAAACCGTTACACACGATCAATTTTAAGTCTGGCTTCCAACCTGTCATGTCATCCCTCTTTTCTGTGTTTCCCAGTTGTGTATTCTAAAAGAGAAATGCCACTGAAACCATCCAGTAAAAGAATAAATGGGGAAAAAAAGACAGTTTTCCAGCAGAGGTTTCAGTTTGCCAGCCGTTTGTGAGGCCTCGTGTGAGATGTTTGGGAGTGGGACTGTGAAAGAGGGTAGAAAATCAGGCCTCTTTTTTTCCTTCCTGGTTTTCAGCTTTCTGCCTTTGCTCTTGTCGTTTCCAAGGCTACCTGGCAGCCAGATGTGAGCTGCTGCTCGCGTCGGTCCTTCAGCTCACTAGAGCGCTCTGTCAGCCTGTCATCTGACTGAGCCGGCAGCACAGACACATATTCTCCAACATATTCATTACATCTTAGAGTACTAGCTCTGTCTAAGAGAATTAAGACCTGAGCTGTCAAATGTAATCAATGACACGGAGCGTGTCATTTGATCGAAGTCGCCTGTTAATGGCACGATACCCCTTGCATTGTGGTCTTTATACACTTTTTAGATCTTGGTTGTTTATAACTCCTGTGTGTGTGTGTGTGTGTGTGTGTGTATGTATGTATATATATATATATATATATATATATATATATATATATATATATAACCGGACATAGGATTTTAGTCATCGGACGTCTGGATCTAAAGGTATGAGAGAAATAAAAGTAAAGGATCAATAGTTGAAACATTCAACGTCTGTTACAACACCTCAATTTGATGTATTGAAATGTGTTCAAAATATTCAGTTTAAATTAACACATTTGGAACATATGCGCTACACACATTTCATAACGTACTGTATTTGTCTCACATCTCCACCATATTGACTTTTCAGAGTGTGAGAAAAACAAGCATACTCCCTGTTTGACCTCTGCACATTTTTTGGAGTCTCAAGCCAAAAAACATAAAATGGTCCAGCTTTGAGGGACACCTTTCTGTCAGAATTGGCAAATGTACTCCAATTTGACCTTTTTAAAGCATCATTCATAATCCGATCAATTGTTCTGAGTATGTTTGTGTCTGCATGTGTGTTTTGTGCAGACAGCGGCCACAGCAGCAACAGCACTAAGGGAGAGCGGCTGAGCGCCAAGATGAGGTCACTTCCTGGTTCCAATGAGCCCTATGAGGCCAGCAGCCCAAAAGAAATAGGTGAGAAACTCATGTTTTCTCTCTTTTCCCCTCTGTAAACAATTACAGGATATAAGCTGTATCTCAACTACTCTCTTTAATCTTTGAACCCTTGGTTTTTTAGCTTTGCTGACACTTCAACCACCTACATTATATATGAGAGATCAGTTTTCATGCAGTCTGTATTTTTGCTGCCATTTAAAGCCACTAAAATATAAAGTTGCCTTCAACAATATTTCTCACAAGGAGACTTTGACCATAAGAGGACAAACAGTTTTTACATTTCTTAACAGTGAAAATAAGAGACTACAATACACAATCAGCAGTTCTATTTATTTCATCTTAAAAAAACATAAAAAGGCAAATCCATTTCTTTGACATAGCACTTAAAGATAACCTACTACCTGGAAATTCTTCATAGACAGCCTCTTAAGGTCAAGATAATTGTAAAATCTGTTTTACAAATCTAAAATTTAAGAGATGTTTCCTATAAACATCATAACTGAAGATGCTCTTAGAAATGATCATAGATTACCGTTAGATTAAAGCTCATAGGTTACAGTAGACCAGCATCTTAAGAAGCTGTGGAACCTACAAGAGGAAACAAAATCTATGTGTATTATTTGTTTTGTTTTTGTTCATGTATACATTTATACTATTATCATGAACACTTGTGTTCTTTAAGTGACTTTGTTGTATAATGAGTGATGGTGTTTAAATGATAGAATAAAACAAACTTACTATTGATCATCACTGTTCCCCTCTCTTTACTCAACAAATGCCACTTTCCTGATGGTATATTTTCAGGTTTTATATCTTCTTATTTCTTTTTATTCATGGTGCATGTGTTGTTTGCATCATGCTTAGCTTAGCAGGTCTAATACAGAAATGATAACAGAATGACATCCACAACAGAATGCATCACAACATGACGTGTATAGTTATGAAACCTATAGGAACTAGCACTATTTCATTTTTGGTTTAATGTGAGTTTAGGAGTAACGTCTGCCTCCAGCAATAGGTAAATCAATCATAACCTTTTTAAACTTGCACCCAGTTCACTTGGGTCAGTTCTCAGCTCACTTGACTTATAAAAGGCAGCAAGTTGAAAGCTGTTGACCGTTTACTGCACATTGTCTTTGTTATCATACTGAAACATTTCAAATATAAATGATTTGTTCAGTATTCAGGTATTCTTGATATAAAGCACGGCTTACAGATATTTAAATGTGCTCCAAATTTAAGAGCATTTGTAGAAATTCCCTTTAACTTTTAAGATTGTTATCAGAAAACGGGGCCCAGGACATTTGATAACGAGTAAACCTCTGTTCCTCTCGTGTGTAGATGCGTCCTACGTGGACCCACTGGGGCCTCAGATGGAGAGACCAAAGACTGGAGCCAAGAGGCGCGTGGAGGATGACGACTTTGCAGATGAAGAGCTGGGAGACGACCTGCTGCCGGAGTAGCTTTCTTCACATTCTGCCTTCGCTGCATTGTTGAGACATTTGCTCTTTTGTCACCTTTTGAAAGGCAAGAGCACAAAGTTTCACCACAAAACTAAAACATTTTATACTCCACTCAAAAAACATAAATGTTACGGGATAAAGACTTGATTTTTCATGGGCATCAATAAGGGTCCAGTACATCTGTTATTGCAATACAGTCACAATGTAGTTAAAGTGTTGACGTTTTACTTCAATTTAAATGTGTTTACATTCATATGCGATGAATTGTGTAGAAACTATAGACCTTTTAGACATTCTGTTCCTCCCAAGAGTAAACAAGTTCTTTACTGTTCACAAAATGTGAACGTCCTAAAACACAAGTGTGCATTTTAACCTCACTGTCACCTTTTTTCATTTGAAACCCAGTGTTGGGGCACAAAGCCAAAACAATGAAAAACATATTGCTGTCGTAATATTTTTGACTGCAATATATGTTTCCATGTGTGTGAGCTAGGAGCTGCTTTGGAAAATCCATCAACAGGATACAAGAAACTTATGTAATGCATCCATTTCAGGTCGTGTTTAGTTACTTTTTACATTTGTACTTATTCCAAAAATGCTTATTTGTAGTATAACATGTATTTATGTTTGTGTTTATTTAATAATAATTAAAAAAGAAACTATTTTATCTATTCAAGAACTAAGTTTAGCAGTCTCATTCTGAGCACAATGATCTTCAGCTATAACACAACCCGTGATGTCGGAGTTTAGAAAGCTCACGGACTGTTTCCCCGGCGAGGCAGCAGATCAAACCGAAGATTTAGTGGCGATTTAACTGTATTGAATTAAGCTTTAACTGAATTTTTATATGCATAATATAATTTTAAAGCTTTTGCCTCACATAAATCTAAATGACATATATTGTAAGTGCACACATCATACTACAGGGAGGAGTGGGGCCTTTGACAGAATAAAAGACACAATGTACTTTTAGCATTTAAAAATGATTTAAATCTATTTGTGGTTTGACCTTGAGGTGATAGTGTCTTTGTAAAACCAGAGCAGACATAAATGGTTGGACATAACTGGATCCAGTTTATCTTTAAGTGAAGTAGACTCTGGTGTGAAGCCAAGATCCACACACTGCCAATAGTCTGGACATCCCACTCCCGTCAGGAGCTGCTCTCATGAACGCTGGCCTCTTTCTTTTATTGCTAGATGTCTACGAGGGTACTTTATCTGTCGGTCCAGTTTGATTTAGACTCGTTCTGATCACACTGGAACCCCCTGTTCCTGTACGTACCAACACTTCCATCGGATTTCCCGCACACCTCGGTGGAGAAAAGCAGCAGGAAAACAATCTTGGTGGCCTTTTTTTATCTTCTTAAACAGAAAGCAGCAGGTGTGAAACCTCCAACCCGGTAATTATTTCTAACTCTGAGGCAATTATTACTCTTAACGATACTGTGGACGTGCTGTACCAGACATGTTTTCGCAGTTTCCCTGGCAGCGCGCCTGTTCCCCGGTTTCCAAGCCAGGACTGTGGACTGTTTGCCTGCTGCTTACTCCCCAACGCTTCCAACATTTTACTGGATTATAACCGAGGAAAGTAACCTGTTTACGGTTAACGCTGTCATTAACGGAGGTAATTTGGTTCTCTTATTCTACGTCACATTTGAAGAAAGGCAAATGCGTTAAGAGCGCGCTGAGAAACATTTTTCAGTCGATATACGCATTTTGGCACAGCACCGTACCGAGAAGCGCACAGTGATGCCGCATCGGATCCGCGTCCTGCTGCTGCTGCACCTGGCTGTGTTGTTGCTGGGCCGGCCGACCGGAGCGGGCCGGGTACGAAAAAAGGCCACCAGGTCCCGGTCTTGCCTGGACCTGCCGGAGGAGATCCTGGAGCAGATGTTCGGTCGGCTCTCGGTGGGAGTGATGAGCGCTTTCCACCACGCACTGGAGCTGGAGCCGCAGGATAAACTCAACCTGACGTGCCCGACCACCGCACGGTCCCAGACCGACAGCAAGACCCGCCTCCCGGTCAACCTGCTCAGCATCTCCCCCTGGGCCTACAGGTGAGAGCAGGTGCATCTTAAAATGTTTGTTGTGATCTATTCTATAAATTACGTTGCATTAATTTATTTGCAAAAAAATACTTGCATTCAAACAGGAAACACCAGCACGTGTTTATATTATTGGAAAGGGAAAACAAGTTAAATATTGCAATGTGTAATGTCCAAACTTTCAACAAAACTTTAATGATGATATTTTGTCACAACTTGTTCAGCTGTGGATACACAAGTACACAGTTATTGTAGCGTTTAGTGTGTATTTAAACTTTCACTGGCAGAATTACTGTAACACCAAATGTATAATATAACCATAACTACAAACAACTGTGCCTGGAAATCAGAAATGTTGCATTGTAAATTAAGTGCAGTAAGTTTTGCTGAATGTTTTAATACATGTCTTAATGGGTTGCTCTTTAAAAACAAGTATAGCTGGGGATATTTTAGATTTCCTTGTAAATAAATTATTTAACAAACCGCAAAACAAATCTCAATTTAGGTCACTAAAGAACTATGTTCATTTAATTAAATTCAATTTTATTTATAGTATCAAATCATAAGAGTTATCTCAGGACACTTTACAGATAGAGTAAGTCTAGACCACACTCTATAATTTACAAAGACCCAACAATTCCAGTAATTCCCCCCAAAGAGCAAGCATTTAGTGCGACAGTGGCGAGGAAGAACTCCCTTTTTAGGAAGAAACCTGGGACCAACCCAGGCTCTGGGTAGGCGGTGTCTGACGGTGCCGGTTGGGGGTGTGATGAACAATGGCAATAATAGTCACAATAAAGATAATGGAACAGTGACTAGAACTAGTAGTCGTAGTAGTTCATGTCATAGCAGGGCGTCACAGGATTTACAGAACATTAAAAGAAACCTCACAGTCTACAAAAAGTTTACACCACAGCCAGCACAAAACTTTAACAATAATGTTAAACTCACTTCTTATATCAATGTGATGTGACAGAAAGTGCATTTTTGGCCAGGCACTAACTCATTTTAGCATATAGCACCCCTTTGATAACCCCCCCCCCCCCAAATAAAGAAATACGTTAAATTAAACATTTAAGTGTTATTCTGTATATTCTAAATTCAGAGCAAACGGTATTTAGTTTTTACCTTTTTTTTTTTATGTCCCATTAGTTTCATTCTACTGTATGACCTACAGTATATCTCTTCTATATATAGCTATCTCTCTTCTGGCTTCAAGTGCTTCCCATTAAACACGCTTCAGATTTGAAATAACCGATTGAATTTGGGCTGTAGCAGCAAAAACTGACAATTCATGTCAGTCACCTAATTAATGTCTTAATTTCAGAAGAAAACAGCACTGTGTGACAACTGAAGGTGGCTGAGTTTAACAAAAAATAAAAGGAGATGAAAATCTAACGATACAATGATGTTTTACAGGAAGTTGGCAGGAATACTTGTGTGTTTGACCTGTGAATATGGCACACTTAAGAGCGTTGAAGACAGCAATCCGCTTAAATAATATAAACTCTGATTTTGCAGAGGAAAACTCATCTGTTTAATTCAATTTTTCAGAATTTCGTACAACCCGGCAAGGTACCCCCGCTACGTCCCTGAGGCTTACTGCCTGTGTAAGGGCTGCCTGATCGGACCTCACGGTGAGGAGAATGACCAGTACCGCAGCACTCCGGTCTACGCTCCCTCTGTCATCCTGAAGAGAGCGGGCTCCTGTCTCGGCGGCCGCCACTCGTACATCGAGGTCTACGTCTCCATCGCTGTGGGATGCACCTGTGTGCCGCTGCTGGAGAAGGAGAGGGACGGCCAGACCAGCAACCAGAGCTTGGAGAGAGCAGAGGCCAAAGCCAAACAGCTCCTCTCTGCGGGGAAGAATGTATGAAAGAAGCTGGACTGGTACTCTAGATACGTTTTTTGATGCACATTTTTTGATCTTCATCCTTCCCCATTGATCAATTGAAGGGAATATACCTGTAAAGTAGAAGCCCCCGTTAGTGTCCCTAGTCAAGCACACATTATATATTTGCATGATGAAGGGTTTAGTACAGAGGTACTGATTAACATCTCTGTTCATCTTTGGGAAACGTTTTTCATCTGGAAGCAAATAAGGACGTAGTTTGTTGTCTAGTTTGCTCTCAAATAAGACTTATTTGGCCTGCTTACATTCTTGGCTTGGTTATGACATCCTTTGGACCCAAACTTGGTGATGTCTTGACTACAGTTATTTAAGGATACAACATTCAAAGTGATTGTATTGGCTGGACTGAAGAGAATACACCTAAAGATCCAGAGAAGACTAGATGAAACTCTGAAGTTCACTATGACATTTGAAAGGTTGGTTCAGCTCAATGTACAGAAAACATATTTGACTTACTTCTTGTATCTAGTAATGCAGATGGTTAGATTTTTTTATGCTCAGGTTTTGAGAAATGTATCTGAGATTTATGCACCACAAAAACTTTCCTTCATCGTATCGGGGTGGAGGCAGAAATCTCAGAGATGGATATCTCAAAACCTGGACAAATAAAACCACAACTATCAGCATGGATAGAGAAATAAATGAGAATGTGTTTATTTGTAATGTGGGTGGACCAACAAAGTTAACGCTAACAAATATTGACCAATGGAATAAAATGCCTCATTATTAATCAATGACCTGATCAATGCTGCCACCTACTGATGTTGAAATACAACTGCAAGTTCATTCATTCTGACCCACTTTAATAATAACTCGTCATCAAAACAACAAATATTCCAGATGATTTGCATAAATATTTAATGTTTTTTTGATCAATTACCGACAAACTATTAACCAAAATGAATGTCAATCAATTTTCCATGGGTTAACAAGCCTATGTGTACGGGGAGTAGTGGCCTAAGGGTTAGGAACGGAAGGTTGTTGCCAGGATAAATCTAGGTGGGGAAAGTTAAAACAACAGTGCGTGTCCCTCTCTCATTACCACCACTGAGGTGCCGTTGAGCAAGGCCTTTAACCCTGCTCAGTGGCCAGCAGATCAGACTGTGGCAGCTTCCGGGTGTGAATGAGATCAGGGCGTTCCTGCCAAAGAGAGCATTGCTCTCCGTGTAATCCCCAACTGAATAAATAAAGTGGGGGGGGGGGGGGGGAAGCTGTTTTTGACTCATCAGAATTTGTTTCACAAGCCCAATTATTATATATAATAGTTATAAAATTGTTAACCAAAACAAACTCTGAAAATGTCCACCTTCACTGCATTGTTAACGCATCCCTTCATCGTCACCAGCAGAGGACCACAGGACTAATAGCACTGTGCTGGAGAACATCGGCGTGATGTCCTCTCTCTATCAGGCTCTTTCTGCTCTCAACAGTCAAAGTGTTCATCAGACCTCTGGAGGTTCAGGACAGCAGGCGAGACGGATAGTTGACAAAACAGCGGAACTCATTGTTCAAGCTTCTGTTGTGTTTTGGCAGGAAGCTGCACATTTTTACATCCAGAAGGTCTTTGGCGAGTTTCTCCATGATGGCTCCTGTAGAACAAACGGGACACAAACATCTGATACAAAAAAAGCTGCTGAAAACACAGCAAGTACGTTGTTGCTGCTCACTTTTTTCCCCACTAAAATGTAGGTGTAACGAGTAGTGGTGGAATGGTACTAAGAACATTTACTCAAGTACAATTTCAAGGTACTTTTATGCTACTTTTTACTTCTGCTACATTTTCAAATGTATTTGGCAGGTTTAGTTAATTTACAGATTTAGATTAATACAAAATATAAATCAACTAATACATTGATATATTACAAGATAAGCTACTCAGCAGTAAATAAAGTAATTAAAATTCTCTGTGACTTGATAATGTAACAATAATAATACATGAGATACAAACTGGCCAACATTAGAGCTCCTCTTCTCACCTGTACACAGCAGCACTTTGCCTTTGCTCAGGTACTTGATGGTTTCGGCCACTTTGCTCAGACACTCCTCGGACAGGTACGGCGGGTCGGCCAAGACGACGTCGAAGCTCTGAGGAGCCACGTTGGCCACAAGAGACAGCGGCTCTTTGTAGTCGTAGAAGATGAAGTCGTCGCCGTAGATGGCGAAGCGGCGGTCGTACTCCAACACGACGGCAGACACCCGGTCCGAGCCTTCAACCACACCCTGCTTCAACTTCTGGTACACACTGGGCGCGCTCACACACGCTATCCTGCAGGTAGAAAGAAACATTTAAAAACTCAGTCAGAAACATGTCGAAGATCAAGCTCAAATTACTGGTTGTGTTTTGCTGGGATTCAGTTCTCAGCTGCCATTTTGTTGAATTATCAGAATCCATTCATCACAGAACAGAGATAAACCAGTTTCTACACCCACAGTATCAGAAGGTAGATCAGAATGCAATGCAGCTACAAGACAGGCTGGGGCTTAAATAAGAAATGTAAACACAACAAACATTACTCTGAATCTTTCATTCATATTATTCTCGAAACAACAACCCGAGGTGTGGCTACATATGTGGGAAACTGCTAAATAAAGTCTTTAAAAAGCCTCTTGGGTCAGCTACATTTTGCTGATTACTTAAGAAAGGTTTTGAATGCAGGACTTTTACTTGTAGTGGGGTATTTTCAATGTGGTATTAGTACTTTTACTGCAGTAAAGGATCTAAATACTTTTCCACCACTGCTTACACCCTCTGTTCGTTTCTGATTTTCAAACTTGTTATTGTCTCCTGACCTTACTTTTTGTGAATACTGGGCAGAGAACACAGCTGTAAAAATGTGTGTGTGTGTGTGTGTGTGTTTTTACCTGCCTCCCTCTCCAGCTTCACGTACGACCTCCTCAGCTAACTGAGCTGCTGTCTCGTCACTGTACCAGAACTGACTCATCCGCTGGTGGAAACAGAAATATCAGTGACACTCTGAACATGTATGACCGTATCAACATTCAATCTTTTAATCTGACTGCAGTGCTGCATGCTTCTACACACACACCACACTCGTTTAGTTTACCAACGTTAAGCTCAAATAAAAGTGAGAACGTAAAAAAAGTAACATTAATATTTGAACTGGAAATAATGGATTATTGATCTGATGCCAATACTGACATTTGAAAGTTTACAAAATGATTTAGCGGATTTATAAAAACATTTTCTTTAGAGCTGCATTGTATGATTGACATTCATTACCTGTTAATCTGTTCATTCATTTTTCTATTAATCTATTAATTAGTCTATATATATATATATTTTTTTTTTTTACTTAGTCCCATCAAAAGTTGTCAGTTGCCAGAAGACAATAAAAACAATTCTCAAGAAGGAGGTAAGGAAAGGATTTCAGATGTGCAGTTGGGGTGGAGGAAGAGGAGCCATTACTGAGACAGCCAAAATACACAGAGCAGTAGCCCCACCTAGTGTAAAGGGCACGCCCCGCCACTGGTTACTAATGCCTATGAAAAATAATTTGTGGATCCGCTATGTGATTCGGATCTGCTCCAAATTTTAATGGGCTCGTCCTGGGCCCTTGCTACACCCTTCCAAGTTTCGTGAAAATTGGGCCAGTAGTTTTCCCGTAATCCTGCTGACTAACAGACAAACCGAGCCGAAAACATAACCTCCTTGACATTGGTAATAAACACAGAACAGATGCAGAGTTCTGTCTCCTGTCACTAAAACAACTCACCCAGTCTTCCTCCACTGCTCCCACAGCGAACTGGTCTGATGGTGTAGTGCTGGGTTCGCTGGTCTCATTGTAAAACTCCTGCAGGGCGGCCAGAGTGTGAGCCGACAGCGTCGGGACGTCGTCGTCGCTGCTGTCACTCATGTCTGACGGAGGAAGATGAGGAGAGGAACAGCTGTTCTTTAAGAATGAAGGACCAGAAAACCTGGAACCAAAATAACTTTTTTTATTTTTTTAAATTATTGATTACATTTTAACTGGTTAATTTAAGCTGGTGGATGACTTGATATATTACAATTAGGTGCGCAATATATGTAAGATTGGGCAACCGATTCCTACTTTCAAAAATTACGATTCCAGGAGAATCGTTTCTTTATTGGAATCATTTGGAATCGTTTAGAGGATTTGGTTTCAAATCCGATCATCGCTTCCCAATTTAAGATGCGCAAGTTTTGGTTTCCGAAGCGGCCAGGCGCTTGTTGTGTTGCAGCCTTGGGGCGCAGTAAGCAGCTCTAGATGGTGTTTTTTGCCCCCAACTGCTCCTTCCATGCAGCGCTGCGACCGCTGCCTCCAAGGCACCTAACCCTAACCATAACCAGTGCCTAATCCTAGAGCCGTTCGGGGAAAAAAACACTGATAAACGTAAGCAGCGCTCTACTGTAGTGTGGCTTTATCGTACACTGAAAAAGCTGTAAAACTGCAAACCACTATTTGTGAAAATAGGCATGTGACCCGTTTCAACTCCACCCCTCAAAGAATCGGAATCGATAAGAACCGGAATCGAAAGGAAGAATTGGAATCAGAATTGATAAAATCCAAAAGATGCCCAACCCTATATGAACTCAGTTATTATTTATTCACTTGCAGTAGACTCGACATGATCAAACCAGTCACATTTTTACAAAAACAGTTAGCAAACCATTGACAAAATAAGGTATTTAAGAGTTAGTTTTACATATTTGAAGATGTCTTTCTTATTTAAAGTAAACCACTGGATCACAGTTGACTGCATCGAACTTGTGATTTTGCAAACATTTACCAGATGAAAATATTATCGTTATTTATCGAGAAGTATTTTAATATTGTGTAATTGGTTTCAACGACTTAGATTATTTGTTCAAAACAATTCCAAGTTGCACATTTCATAATTTGTACTGGCAAAATAAAAGTATGAATATTCATACAAACACAAAACCTTTCCTGGTCTATTATTTCTTGCTTTCTCCGTCTCGTGTGTATTATATTAAGATATTTTCAGAATTGCCTTTTTTTTTATTTCATATTTACACCACATACTCCCTCTGCTTCTGCTTAGATGTCACGTAATCGCACATTGTAAAGGCAGGACTTTTACCTGTAACATAGTACTTCTACCCCGCAGTATTGCTACTTTTACTAAAAGTTCTTCTTCCATCACTGCTGACAAATAAAGGAGTGACAGACAGCGACGATAGTGGCCTGTTCTGTAAATAAACTGCCAAGACATACAATTAACTCCACTGATAAAGTACCCGCTTGTTACCACACTCAAAAAGGTCAAGCGTTTTAAAAATAAAGTACAAATCTAAACATACCACTTATTACTTATCAGAAACTGGTCCCGCTGTGCACTACTCCAAAGATCCTCTATAAACCGTCTCTGACTTCACTGCGGCGGTGTTGTGAACATGTGAGGAGTCGCAGAATGATGACATATTCCAGGTAGTACGGTTCTTGAGAAGGGACAATAAAGTCGACCGCGCTATTTTAGTTAACATACTGTACAGTAGCCTGCAATCTTCAGGAAATCAAATATTTGGAATTACTTTTTTATGACTTCATACATTGACTTTTTTGACTTACTGTACTATGACTTTTTAATGGCTTTTTCGACAAGCTATACTATAACTTTTTTTTTTTTACATACTATTCTATCATACTATTTTTTTTTCGATATAGGCTACTATACAATGACTTTTTATGACATACTATATTATGACTTTTTTCAACATACTATACTATGAATTTATGATTTTTTTCCCCGACATACTTTACTATGATTTATTTTCGACATACTATACCATGACGTTTTTAATCACTTTTTTCAGACATACTATACATGGACTTTTTTTTTTTTACAAACTATACTATGACTTTTTTCGACATACTTTACTATGACTTTTTTTCAACATACTTTACTATAACTTCTTTTTCGAAATACTACTATGACTTTTTAGGACATACTATACTATGATTTATTTTCGATATACTATGACTTTTTTCGACATACTATACATGGACTTTTTTTTTTTTTTTTACATACTATACTATGACTTTTTTAATCACGTTATTCAACATACGACTTTTTTCAACATACCATACTATGAATTTTTAATGGCTTTTTTCAACATACTATGCTAGGACTTCTTTAGACATATGGTATTGGTGCCACAGTGGCTTAGAGGTTAACACCGCTGACATACTATACTATGATTTCATCACTTTTTTTGAAATACTATATTTTTTTCAACATTGTATACTATGATTTTTTTCTTAGAAAAAAACTTAAAACATTCCACATTTGTTTAATACATTTTGGTATTATTCAACATTTCAATGAAATTCATACTAATTAAAACAATTCCCACTTTTCCAACTATTCTCACTACTTCACCTTCTTACGCAATTATGCAGCAATCCAGTTTAGCTTTAGCAATTTAGCTTTTCAACATTCACAATCATTTTCTGCAGGGAATGCATTTTCTAGTTACAGAGTGGTATTAGTACTTTTACTTAAGTAAAGAATCTAAATGCTTCCTCCACTGTCTTTACCACCAAATGCCTTTGTCTTGAAGAATAGCTGACCACTCACTGTATCTGGCAGATGAAATATTTGGTGATTAAAAGAATATTCAACAACTTTATATCTTACTGAAGTAGATACACATAAAGGAAACTGCAGAGCCCAGAACATTTTATACAATAAGTTTATGTACACTTTTACACTTCATTAACAAAACAGCCGTTCTACAATAACCAGGATAGTGCTCTGAATGAGGAGGTCTCCAACATAATGCTTCAACAAGTGGCTCTGCTCCTTTTTATTTGGTTTGTTATTGCTGTCCTTCAGCTAAAACAGTCTCTGCTTCAATCCAGTGTGTGTTGAAGAGTGATACGGTGGATGTGCAGCCGTAGAAAAATACTACTGAAATTAAATCTGCTAAACTTTAGAGGCCCGATCCTTCATCGAGCCTTCATGTGTCCGGAGGCAGGACCCCGGGACATAATACTACGATTCAAATAGAGAAAAAATTTCAAACCGCAAAAGATCAAAACCGAGGAAGTTGCTCCCTCTTTATCTGAATTCATACAATGTTGAACTCGCACAATTCTTCCTGCCGTCTAACTGGCATATAAAAACATTTTAGTCATGTTTTGTTTTTTTTGTCTTTGAACAAACATTTCTTGTGGTTTCTGGTTTGAAAACATTATATATATATATTTACACCTTTTAGTGAAACTGATTTTGGTTTTCTGTCAACGTCAACAAACAAACGCCCTCCTGTGCTGCATGGTTTAGCAACCCCAAAGATAGCCGGGCCTCTCGCATACTGTATGTGTGTGCAAGTGCGTTTTTTTGATTGTGTGTGTGTGTGTGTGTGTGTGTGTGTGTGTGTGTGTGTGCATCCGCTGTATTCTTGGCGAATGGCAGGCACAGTTTGTTGTCAGTTGAAACGGGCACACACAGCACATTCACCAAAATAAAAGGCACTCTGGGAAGGATTGGGGCAGCATGTGTGTATGTGTGTGTGGTTGCTATGGCATTCTTGACACAAAATGGCCCATCTAATACTCTCTAATACTTTCAACTACAAGCCTCACACTGAAGAAAAAACGTCTTCTTTAATTTTCAAGACTTGTTTGACCCCCAATGTTGCTGCGTGTGTGTGTCTGTGTGTGTGTCTGTGTGTGTGTGTGTGTGTGTGTGTGTGTGTGTGTGTAGCCTCCAGGTACAGAAGGCGGAGGACAACAGCATCCACATCATCAGCTGCTGCTCCACCTCCTCGTCATGATGGTCAGTGCTCCGCCATGTATGTCAACATGGGGAGGGGATCCTCTGAGTCCGTCTGCTCTGCAGTTCAGTCTCCATGGTTACCACATCATCATCAAGTCTGTCAATCATGCTGGACTGGAGAGGCGGGGGATAAAATAAAACTAAAAAGGAATCCGAGGAGGTGAAAACCGGGTAAACATTCAGGCATGAGATGGATCCCTCAGCGAGTAGAGACAGCGAGGTCCTCAGAGGCTTCCAGCGGCCTCTTCTACCCATAGTTCTTAGGGACAAAGCAAGGGGGTCTTTTGATTGGTTGCTTTAAAAAAATAAAATAAAAAAATAAAAAGATCCGAGGTGGAGGCCGTTTCCAGTGGTTATTTCATGCAAAGCAGGCCGCCCACGTTGGCCACAAACTCCTCCAGGCTCTTGAGGAAGGCGACCTTCTGCTTGCGGTCCATGGTGGGCGGCGTGCTACTGGCTGCCAGGGTGTTGAAGGCGTCGGCCAGCCGCTGGTAGATGACGGCGTCTCTCTGCGAGGAGAGGAGGGTCTCCACAAGCTCCGAGTACTCCGCCTGACGGAGGACAAACACATCATCAACTCAGAATCATGAGTTTTAATAAAAGAGCTAATATCAGTTGATACGTAACAGAAGCTGTGTCGATGACATCGTTCGTCCACTAGAAATCACTGACACGTTTATTTTCCAACTGTAAAATGTCCCGCTCTGTACCATATTTTTTTATTCATTCATAATAAAATGTAAAAGATCCTTAAACATATTCTCCCATCATTTCCTGTCATCTCTCGACAGTTGACTTCATAATAAAAGCCATAGAAGGCCCAATAAATAATTGTTTACATCATGTGTTGATGTAAAAACAAATATCAGCTGGTGTATTTTTTTTTTTTTTTTAATCAGGTAGAAATATTGACATGGGTCTCAAAAATCAAGAATTGGCTGGGCAAATTATATATTTACAATACTGGTAATAAGGATAAAAACTAAATACAAATCAAGACATCATATTTCTTGGTCAGGAAAGAGGCCAGGACTACAATGAAGACAGCTTTAGTGGTTGTTTCTGTGTTTTGTTAGCATTATTTGTTAATAAGTTGTTGTTGTTGTTATAATAATAATATCTTTTTTTGGTCTGTTTACATTACATAACAACACAGAACTTTATTTTGTGCTACTCTAGCTTTAATCCCGTTCTATTCTGTGGTACTGAGGGCTGAGTTATCTGCTATGACACAGATCGGCCACAAGAGGGCTTTTAGTGTCATTTCCATTCTGCCTCCTGTTGCTGATGAGAGCAGCACAGTCCTCATTTAATAGAATTGATGTATACTTATATACTTAATTATGTTAAATATAATAACCTTAAACATAATTGCATGACAATTGTCCACAGTGTGCTCGTTTTGACTTATTAATGATAAAATAATTCTGGATGAAAACAAGTCGTGTTTTAATCTCAAAGTTGCTTCAATTTTATCAAACCAGGACTGAGTTTTTAAATATTTAGTCATATTGAAACCTGGACCACGAATAGGAGGATGCCTTTTCTTGTGAAGACATTTGACATGCTATATTTTAACAGTTTAGGTTGCCATAAAAGCAAAGTTACTGCTGGGTCAGCAAGTAGGAGCAAAAGGACATTTAAACATAAGCAAGAAACTTTGTCTATTTGTCTAAACGGACAACTAATGATGGTGGGTTTCAAGTGCAATAATTCTGTATTTGACCAGAGGACAACTTTATAAATGATGATGTTATTCACTCACCTGATGAAGGCACACAAGTGTGTAGAGTGCTTCTCCTGCTGCCACCGTCATCTCTGTGTTGTGTTTTTGCAGGATTAGCATGTCAAACACCAACTGGAGGCACAGAGGGCAGAGTACCCGGTGTGAAAAGGAAAGTTATTATAAAGCAAAATAGTACATCTAAAATAGTGTTGCAAGAGCATGAATTCTACAGTTCAACAGCACGTAGCGTCGACATACAACTCATACTGTTTCCATTCTAGCTTAAAAAAACAACAACGCTCTTAAATAAATCGTTCAACATTTTGGCAAGTGCACTTATTTGTTTTCTTGCCAAGAGTTAGATAAAATACCACTCTCAAATATGAAGCTACAGCTGGTTAGCTAAACTTAGCAAAAATACTTGAAAACGGGGAAACAGCTAGCCTAGCTCTGTCCAAAAACTGACATGTTGTACTTTTGAGGGGGATTATGTGTTGGACTATTTCTCGGCCGTGAGCAGTGATTTCTTGGAAAGAGAATAAGCATGTATGCCAAACTATTAAACTATTCCTTTACTACAAGAGCATTTAAAAAGGAGTTTTAAATATTTAAACTTACCTGCTCAAATGTGACTTAAAAATGCATCTAAAATTGTGTTTTGTATGTATTTTATCATTATATTTACATGTTTTATTGCGGCGAAAATGATTGTGTGCTATACCTTGAGGAAGTGACGGGTGGCGATAAAGAGCGGCGTGTCCTTCTCCTGGTTTTTAGCGCACTGCTCAGCCAGAGGAGACAAAGCCTCCAAACACAGCTGGTTGATCTCTGAACTCATCCTGAACACAGACGTTAAGGAGCAGAAACTACATAGTAATTAGCTTGTTTCTGCCAGGAGGCTCATACACAGCTGCACCGAGCAAACTGGCAGCTCCAGATGGAAGCAAGAAGAACACTGATGACCAGAAATCCAGTAAATTATCATCAGATGGTAATTCTCTGCTCTGCTGCAGCCACATTTTCAGATTTGGGCTATTATAAATATATATCTAAATCCAAGCACATGCAACTTTGCAGCATAAAATTACTTTTTTGAAGCAAACATCTTTATTAAATATACTTTTCTACTTTTAAACCCGTCCAAAAATAATGTGATAGATGTCCAATAAACCATGGTGACTTTGAAAAATGGCTGGGACTGGGTATGATTTTAAAGTGGCCATTTTCAGGTTCATAATTGTATTTTGAGGTTGTACCAGAATAGGTTTCCATGGTTTAATTTTCAAAAAAGACCATATTTTTGTTGTACTGCACATTGCTGCAGCTCCTCTTTTCACCCTGTGTTCAGCTCTCTGTTTTAGCTACAGAGTGAGGCATCACACTTCTATCCCATCTTTGTTGGGAGGCGCTCATGCGCAGTAGCTATCCGTTTCTACAACTTCAGTAGTACAAGGCAGGATTAGCCGGGAGACTTCTTCTAAACGAGGGAACACTTCCAACTTTGCGTGGAATACCTGCAGAATAGGGACATGTAAGTAGTTCTTTTGTAGATTATGGTGAACTAGTGTGTGTTGTAGCAGTGTTTTGCCATTCAGAACGAGCTAGCATGCTACGGTTAGCCACCTCGTTTCGGCTAGTGACGTAGAAAGCCGTGCTGATTTTGCACAGCTCACCCGGAGACTGAAGGCAGGACACATTCAGAAATCCGTATCTCACTCAAAACAGCATGGATGTTTTTTTTTCCAAGTTTGTATGCAGAGACACAAAAGAACACCCCAAATCTCAGAAAAAGTGTTTTTTTCATAATATGGGCACTTTAAATGTTATTATCCTAGTGCTGATTCAATACCTGTGTTTCAATACCTTACTGTGGGGCTTTTTTTTCATATTATGCTTTTCCCCTTTCCGTTATCGTGTTATATATCTTTTTGTGCACGTTATAGGTTTACAGAGTGAAAAAGCCCAAGGTCCACCCCAAAGGGACTTACCATCTCCAACAGAAAACACTGTTCACAAACTGCTCCAAACAGCTCTGTTGTAGTCCAGACTTTACTTCCGTGACGAACGTGCGTCACTTTGTAACACACGTTATAATGCTCACCTAGCTGCTAGCTTTGCACTCCCTCATACACTGCTTCTGACTGGCTAGTAGTCCTTACCTAGGTACTGCACATGTGCGACAAGTACAACAAAAATATGTTTTTTTGAAAATTAAACCATGGAAACCTATTCTGGTACAACCTCTAAATACAATTATGAACCTGAAAATGAGCATAATATGAGCACTTTAACATGTTTTCCATTTAACAAAAGAAGTCAAAGTTCTCACATATTAAATGTTTTCAAAACAAGCAGCAGTAGGAGAACACAATAAAAAAGAAAATAGTAGTACAAATCTTGATGACAACTTTACTAGTATTCAAGAGTCTGTTTGGTCAGTGGGAGGATACGAGGTCATTCCCAGCTCCAGGGAGAACATGAGGCTTTTGAAGAGGTCTTCAGGCAGCTGTGGGATCTTTTCTGGAAAGATCTCACAGATGAAGGTGATGAGCTTGTAGTACTGGTTACACAGGGAGGGGAACTGGGAAAACAACGTGAACAAGATCAGCAGGAGCTCTCACAACATGTCATCGTAACAGGTGTAGCCTGGATCGTAGATTAAACATCCATGATTACCTTGAGCAGGTCCTGAGACATGAGAGGGAGAACAATGTTGACACCATAAAGAACCACATCTGCTGCCGATACTGTCCGACTGGACGCCGGTGTTCCCTGGTCTTGGTTGCGAAACACATCGTCTAGAACACAGAGCAGTTAAAACCTTTTTTAATGAGGCAATATGAACAAGGAGAAGGAGAAGTCTTCTGCTCTAATTGGTTGTGGATTTCTCCTCTTAGTTTACATTGAAAGACAGAAACATGCAGCCGACTCACCGGTGTCGCTGAAGTCGATAAACTCTTTGGAGAGCAGGTTAGTGAGCAGCTCCATGATGAGCAGCAGATCCTGGTATTGGTCCTCCTCTGCTGTAGCGTCGTTTCGCTTCCTGCTCTGGTTGTTTTTGGAGTAGACCTGCAGCAGCGTCAGACAAACCTCGTACAGCTTCATGGACTTGGTCTGGGGGAGAAGGGAGAAGGGACAGTTAAGGTTTCAGACAGCTACACGGACCTGGAGCCACAAAATTAGAAAGTTCTGAGATTTCTGTGAACAAAATGAAAATGGCTTTCTTTTTAAATAGTCTGTTTCCCACCACAGTTGGACTGAAATTCATCATTTTATTTCTTGACTAATACTTGAAAGATCTTGTATATTCCTGTAATGTGACATATTTTTTTTTTTTTTATTCTGATTGACTGATAAAAAGTCTATCATCTCTATGTTATCCTTGTAGTCTGATACACACACCTTTCTAATGATACCCCAAAAGGCCATGACCAGTTTGCCCCACAAAAATCTTTTAAATGAGTCTAGTCTATCTTTTTTTCCCCTCCCCCAACAATGAGGAATCAACTGAGGAAAATTGTCCCTTTATCTTCAGTAAAACTTGAGGCCAGACTATTATTATTATTACTATCTTATGAAGAAAAGATCAGCATGTGGGCCCCTGGTTGGCTCACCTGGTAGAGCGGGCGCCCATATATAGAGGTTTACTCCTCGATGCAGCGGCCGCAGGTTCAAATCCGACCTGCGGCCCTTTGCTGCAGGTCATTCCCCTTCTCTCTCCCCTTTCAAGTCTAAGCTGTCCTATCCAAATAAAGGCCTAAAAATGCCCAAAAAATAATCTTAAAAAAAAAAGAAAAAGATCAGCATGTAAAATGTGTGAATGCAGCAGAGAGCACGGCAAATGTTTGTTTCATTGTACAAGCAGATTACAGTTCTGTTGAGCAAATGTTTAAATAATTACAATCTTATTCAGCTTAGGCCAAAGATGAATTTCAGTTCAAACTCTTTAAAGCCTCTGAACACCCACACATGTGATTTCAGTTAATCTGGCTGATTCAACTCTGCTCAGCTTGAAAGTGGGCCGGAGCTTGGATGGGAATTTATTAGATCACGCATATTTTCTACCAATAAGAATGATAAAGCTGTCATCTGTCATCTGTAGTAGGTAACACACAGGTAACAAGAGACTCGAGAAGATGTGTCAGTCAATCAGTCTAAACACACCCACACAGGGTTTTTAGGGCCTTTAACAAAACTGACTGTTAATAAATATTAAACTATTAAACTGATGAGAGATAACTATTGACAGAACATCCCACAGGAAGCAGAACAACAAATGGGTGAAACGTATGTGTACGGTAGCAGCTGCTGTGGCAAGCAGCAACTGATTACCTGCATAATAAAAACATTATCATCTGCAGGTATAACATTGGAAGTACATTTAAAGGGGGTGTCACTCACCTCTCCCAGGTAACAGATCTGCTTGTGAGCCACTTCCACAAAAACCTCAATGATGAGGTTGATCGTCTCGGGTGTGTTGCTGTAGACCTGGGCAACAAAAGCAGAAGTCACATGAAACGCGAATGTCATCTACATGAGTCTTTCCCAAAGTTAGGGTAGGGACCTAAAATTGGTCGCAGACTCATTTTTTACTGGGTCGCCAATTGGCAGCGTTAAACAACGCTATGATATGTGAATTTCATGCAATGCAGTACATTTCATATGCATTTTAAATGCATGGTTTGTTGTGTTCTTTATCAGTAGTGTATACATGTAGATGTCACAGCAATTCATGATGTATTTTTGTTTGTATATGTAAGTTTGGGTCCCAGGCAGACACCAAATTTCTATTTTGGGTCTTGAGCTAAAAAAGTTTGGGAACCCCTAAACTATATTAGACATTTACAGAACCTTTCATCACAAATGTTTACACACCCATCATAGTCATTTTACTGAAGAGTTAAAAGATATTTTAAGATTCCTTTGAACTGGAAAGAGAGTTTTGTTGGTCTGTCCTTTGAGTTAAACGCCGCGTATCAAATCTGATCGTCACTACACAGGAAGAGCAGCATACAGGCTGCCTTTCACCGACTTGGATTCCGCTCGTACCTCCATGAGGCCGATGCAGCTGGACAGGAAGTCCATGAGAAAAGAGAAGAGCGCGGCTACGTTGTCGATCTGCGTCGCCTCTGCAATGCCACACAGTGCCTCTAACGTAGCGACGATTTCCTTTTTGACGGCTTCCTCCTGGCTGATCTGAGCAAAGTTCTCCTGGTTGATGAGGTTGAGGAAACGCTGCTGGAGAGGGTGAAGCACCTGGACGGACAGAAACAGGGATCATTTACAAATCAAAATGGATTCCAAGATGTGTTCAGATTAGGGCTGCACAATTAATCGCAATTGTATCGAAATCGCAATATGGACTAGTGCAACATCCAAATCGCAGGGGGGGCCCACAATAATTGTTAAAGGAAAAATATGTGTCAAACCATTCTGAGTTAAGTATTGTGGTGCTGCAGAGACGTCCCGGCCTACAAATCCTATCCTAGAGACTACAGAAAACATCTCGGTTTGGTACAGATCCTCACAAAAATCACACTATAATCATTTTAATTTCTTTCAACGTTAATAATTTTCAATGAAAATGAGAATAATGATACAAAAATGATCATTCCCTCCAATATCGTGAATCATATCACAATCGCAATATCAGTGAAAATAATCGCAATTAGATATTTTCCTCATATCTTGCAGCCCTAGTTCAGATGGGACATACTGTACGTCATCCATCACGTTCTTCATATTTCCAAGCATTTTAAAGTAGCCTGGAGAAATTTCAGTGGCTATCTTCACTTTTTTTTTTTTGCAGCTAATAAACAAATGTAATGGGACTGTACAGTATATACTATCTTTGCACAGACCTGCATCCAAACAGACTGGAACTTCTGACTGGTTTTAGCCTTTAACTGTTATCTGAACTCAGTTATGACATTCTGTACATATCAAACTAAACCCGAGTTACTTGAGGATAAAAGTGATTTCTCAGAGCATGTAAGGAAAGGGAAGGAATTTAGAGATGTAACAAAAGGAGCGTATGATCAGTTGTTGGGTCCATCTCTCCAACAGAGCCATCGAAGTTCCAACAAAGCAGCTGCAGGAGCCAACAGCTGCTGTCTCTCACTCGTAACACCCATAATTACTCTGGAGTCATTGTGGCTTTGCACCCCCATTTAATACTGTCAGCCTATTAAGACAAAAGGCCTCTAGGATCACAAAAAGGATCATGTTATACACATGGGAGAAAGACTCCACGGGAGAATATTATCGACTCCATCAATCACTCCTCCTTCTCCAATCTGACTGGAGTCTGCGGACTCTAAAAGCAACCGACTTTTTTGTGTGTATTTTTTTTTTTAAAAAGCCTTAGGATAATCTCAGTTGGGTCCTATTTTCATAGTTATGGTCATCATTTCTATCAGTTACAAAAAAATAAAAAATAAAAATAAAGTTAATAACATTGTACTTACTCTACATTGCTCCAATAAGGTCCATTGGCAAGACAAAGAGCAGTCAGACGATGTAAACAAACCAGATTATCTAAACCACTTTATTTAAAGGCCCAACTGAAAGTGAGTGCACCTGAAATGTTGATCATAATCCTTCAATGCACAGGAAAACTGTGTGAGCACACTTGTGGCTAGTACGGCGGATCAAAGTTAAGCCGTTCTGTTAATGTAAGGTTTACAACGGACAGTTTGAGCGACAATTTTACTGTTCACCTTTAATTTATTTTCCAAATAAGCTCAATTAACCTCGAGATTTGTTTACAACCTGTCTGTTCGTCTGACTGCTCATGTTTATCGCCGCCATCTGACTTGTTGATGTTGCCGTTTTCACAGATCTTTAACTCATTGAGTACAATATGTTATAAGTACCAATAAAAAGATAATTTTGTTACTAAAAAGTAAGTCTTAAGCTGTAGTTAATCAGAAAAATCTTTTTAGCACAGCTGCAGAGCTACTGGGCGTTTTGTCTCTCCTTCTTGCGATGCTTCTGCTCTGTTTATAGAATTAAATACGTAATTTACAGGCCGTATGTTTGCCAGACTTATTGTGGGTCTCCATGCCCCAAAGAGCTGCTAGCACAGATCATTTAATAGTCTGGTTTCACAAATTCTTTTTACCGTTCCATGATGCTTCCCCCTTGTACCACCTACTGTAATACCATGTAATTTACATTGATTTTGTGTGTTTCTGTGTTGTTTAGATATTTTAGGCTGGAAGAGAGAGATAAATAAGTTTTTAAGTACTTACTTTTTTATATTTTACATTACTGACATATATTATTATTATTATTATTATTCTGGTTTTAACAAATTGATACCTCAGCTCAGTTAAGTATAAATGAAATAATATTTATGAAAGCACACCTGTGTAATGTTGCATCCAAGCTGGCAATAAAACCTAAATATATTACACTTAAAAAAACTCAGGAAAGCATCAAATTCTCACATTTGAAAAGCTGGAACCAGAGAGGCATTTTTTCATGGTCGATTATGGGAATTGTTGCAGAATATTCTTTTGCCAATCTTCTATTTGTTTAACCAACTAATCATTTCAGCTCTTATCTTTCACTGTACAGAGTTATACACACAAGTTACCTCAGCCCAGTATTGCTGTTTGGCGTCAGAGTCCATGTGAGCGAAGCCTCCCAGGACCAGAGCTTTCATCAGAGACCTCTGCACTGAGCTGGACAGCAGGTGGAGCGGTGGGCTGCGGCTGGCAAACTGCTTCGCCAGGTTCCACCAGCTTTCACACTGCACCACAACGTTCGCCCTGAACAGACGGGGATGAGGCAGAGTATCCGTAAGAATCTGTGATGTGGTAGGATCTAATGTGACCCCCCAGAAATCTGCAAAAACATCTGCACTTATGGTGCACAATGATTTTTACCCAGAAGGCCTCAGCCAGTAGTTCCAAACATGTTTGACCACCTTTAACATAGTAATGCCAACTTTAAGAACAATCTTAATCACAAGCTGCATCTTGCTGTTCTAATGTGAAAACTTTCTCAATCCAAATAAGTTTGTTACCATGTTTATATTTTGAATGCAAGAATGTTTCTTAAAATGTTGTGAGAACCCAATCAATAATCTAAAAGAGTGCATATTCATTTACCAAAACATTATTTCCTAGTTCATGAAAAGCTGATATTTTACTAATAAAGTGGTAACTAGATCGATCAAACAAACAAAAAACAATGATTTCCCCTTTAAAGTTGTTATTTATATGATAGCAAAGAAAGCCAAAAGGTTTAAAACTATTCAGGATATTTCAGAAACAAGCAGAAAAGCTATTGGATGCATTATGGGAAGTTATTGTGCATTATGACAACATATTTCGTAATAAAAGTCAGGATATCTCGGCTGTGGACTTTTTTATGAGAATAAAAAAGTCCACAATAAATACATCAAAATGATCTGATAATGAAATCTATTGTTAGCTGCAGCCCTAATTGTTTGGTCTAAAAAAATTTCATAAAATGGTGAATAATACCCAAGGGACATCTTCTAACGTCTTGTTTTGTACAACCAAAGATCCAAAACCCAAAGACATTCAGTTTACAATCAAAAAAAGAAAATATTCACATTTGAGTAGCTGAAACCAGAGAAGTTTGGCAGATTCATTTTCTGTTAATCAAATGATCGTTGTAGTTCTGCACCACCACTGTCCTCACCTCTCCCTCTTCTCCACCAGGGTCACCAGAAGCTCCACGGTGTCGTTTGCCAGCTCGGCCTCTGAGCTCCACACGGACAGGTTGTTGATCACCTTCTCCAGAAGATATCCCACAATCCACTGGGCCCCCTCTGTGTCTGCACCAAACGCTGTGCTCAGGGGGATGCTGATCTGAGACGAGATGAGACAGTTGGAGGAGAAACATCTGGTTTATTGTAATGACGGGGAAAAGATATTACATATTGCAGTGTAGGGCTGCACGATATGAGGAAAATATCTAATTGTGATTCATTGTGCAGCCCTACTGCAGTGTGCAACATAGTATGGTACTGTAAAAGATGTGATCTTTAAAAGTATGATGTTATGTGGAGGTATGTCAGCTTATACCTGCTCGTAGAGCTTCTCGTCCACCAGTAGGTACGTCTTGGCCCAACGTCTGAGGAACCACATGATATCCTTTCCCATCTGTGGGCTCAGCAGCCCTGTCAGGCTCGCCCTCGTTGCTCTGGACTCAACCTCTGACGTCCGCAGCACCGCTGACAGCAACCTGTGACAGAAGAACGTAAGAAAGAATAGTTGGATTTAAAGTTAAAATAAGGGAAAAGGAAGGAGACTAGATAAAACAGTGAGAAGGCATGAGAACAGGAGGGCAGTAGTTGAGAAGGCCAAAAGAAAAAGGATGAGAGAGAAATTAAGAAAGAAATAGATTAAATAGTACAAACAAGGACATGACAAGATAAAGCACTCACAACAATATAAAAGCAGCTGGGGTGAGCAGCTTTTCATTCAAGGACTGAACAGTATTTTACATAATTTTGGCCTCGAAATCAAAATGTACAGTCACAACATAAAGGAATATATTCTAAATGTATAGTTTCAGCAGCTGTGTGGTCACAAGGCATCTGCACAGATCATCTGACGGCAGCCCAAAAATGTTCTTCAGACAAACACCACACTCACCCATATCTGTTTTCAGACTTCTTTCGTACCTTTATGTGGCAAAAACAGGCCCAACATGGTTTATGTGCAAACTGTGTTAGTGCTTGATTGATAATGACACCTAAAACATGAATGTTCTTAGAAGTTCTGGTTTGGATTTTTGCATATATGCATGTCTCAAATATTCATTCATATAGTCATCATTTCATGCCTTTTGCGGAGTGGGCTTCACACACACACACACACACACACACACACCATATAGAGGGTAGAGAGACAGAGAGCTTAAAGCAGCTTATGGATCCGCTCCACTCAGTCGAGCACAGTGCACAGTTTCACATTGTTTGCAGAAAACAAAACCACGTTGACATTTACGGGGCAGGGGTCGGACGCTCACAGATAGGAAACCTGATGCCATCGGCCACTCGTCTCTGCAATCCTCTGTCATTGCCGTCATCCCTCACACTCACACCTCTACATAACGAACAATCTAGAAACACAGGGGCTCAATGACCTTCAACAGACATTGGCTGCTGTGACTATCTATTGTCGTCACTGTGATTATCCACACACACACACACACACACACACACACACACACACACACACAGTATACAGAGTATACAGAGTATCCAGTGTGACTGCCAACATCCAACATCCCTGAACAGCACAACGTTTCTAACACCACAGTCGCATACTGTCGGGCTGCACAATTAATTGTTGTTGAAAAAATAAATCTGCTTTCACCAACAAGATATGCTCCAATTTCCATTTCCATTACAGTGCCAATAACTAAAACTGTTTAGGAATGGAAATGCACCTGGTCTTTTCTCCTTGTTTATTAACTTATAATGGCGGGTAGTGGAGTGGCTGCAACTAGTGATCATTTTCATTACTGATTCATAATTTAGTCTTTAAAATGTCCGAAATAGGCAAAAATGACCCAGAGGATAACCAAATACATTTCTGTCAGATGCCCAACTGACTGATCCAAGTGAATGTGACAGTAGTTGTGTTCAGAGGCTGGATCCACATTTCTAGACTAAATACGTTAAAACATGTCAACATCTCATTTTAAATCAACAGAAACTAATCTAACACAATTTAAGATTTTTGATAATAATCGTTTAAGTAATTTATTAAGCAAAAAAGATCAAACATTCACCATTTCCAGCTTCTCAAATGTGAGGAGAAATGCTACTTGTCTCAGTGTCATATCTTTGTAAATTGCATATCTTTGAGTTTTGGATTGTTGGTCAGACAAACGCCGCAATTTGATAGATGTGATGGGCATGTTTTACTATCCTCTGACATTTTACTGCGTGTTTTTTTCCTGTGCTTTACAGGCCGCACATTTAGATGCCGTTTGAGTATGAATGTGAAGGAACTAACCCACCTTTAGCTTTATAGGACAATAACTGTGATAACACTTAGAAGTCCAACCCCCCCGGACAGGGAGGAAGTCTATTCTGGGAGAGTTTTGTGGAGGTCTGGCTGGCAAAATGAGATGAACTGTCACAACATCCAAGGACTGCTGGACACAAAGAAGGGCAATCTCTTCCGATACGACAATCTATCTGACAGCAGTTTGTCTGGTCCTTGAGTCAGGTTTAGTGTCAGTACATCACATACACACCTGTGCTGCATACCGGTTTTCACAGATGCTTTGCTAAACATTCCTTCTGCTGCACAAATTCAAACCGGAGACCTTCACAGTTCAACCAGTCTCGCGTGTTTACGGAAACACAGCTACTGTATGTCAAATTCCCTTTTTTATCCTACCTACACATATTTTCTTAGTTAGAATGAAGATTCAAGCTGTCGACCTTCTAGTTCTCAATGCCGGATGCCAATAAGTAACTTCTCAGTAGTCTCAGTCTGTACGAAGCCTTCAGATAGGATAAACACATTGCTTACAAGCTCATGAACCCTTGCTAGCCCGAAAAATCATCCAACAGCCACAAATTGTAGAAACAAAAATCGTAGAAACACACCAAAAATGCCATATTGCACAGTGCAAAATACAACATTTCAAAGCTCCTCCACCCAAATTATTTGAGTCTTTGCTCGTTGGGTCTTTTAAATGGCAAAAAGAAGAAGAAAGAATAGAAAGCCTTAACCTCACTTTCTTGAAACTTGAGACTAAAGGGTTAAGAAATGTGGGGTTCCTATAAGACACTAAATAATTGCCAGAACGTGAACTACTTTATTTCTTTTATATGTAATTGTCACTACTCTCTCATGTATCCGGTTAGAGACTTCAAGTGTTTGGTAGAAGACAAAACAATAGCTCATCTAATTTACAAAACACTGTATTCTTAAGTAGACTTAACTATTTTTCAGCAGCATTAAAGTCACGTGAGTACAACCTCCAACAGAAACAGTACCTGATGACTGAGTCTGTGCGGTTGCAGCCCGGTATGGACGAGGCCTTCTCCCCCGGTGACCCGAGGATCTGCAGCGTCGTATTGATGTCCACTTCTGTCGAGTGTTTGATGGAGAACTCCATCACCTCTGAGGGGATCAACGGGGTTTCACCCTGAGGGTCGTCTGCTAATAAATACCCTGGAGGATGCACAGACAGATGCAGATGGCATGTTAAGGTCCGTTCACTTTGTTGATTTTAGGTTTCTCCTAAACTTTTAACAGAAAATACACAATTTCCTAAAAGAACTAGATCATCATCACCGTGGGTAACGATCAGGTAATCAATCGTGATTTTTTAAGCATAAATGCTCCAAATGTTATGTTTCCACCTTCAATATCTTTGGGTTTTGGAGTGTTGGTCAGCAAAAACAAAGCAATTGGAATACATCAACTTGGGCTCTGGAAAACTGTGATGGACATATTATAGATCCAACAATTAATCAATCAATTAAGTTAAGTGAAAACAGTATTGACCCTGTTAATATGAACAGGCCAAACATTTCTCAATGGGTTCAAGTCTAAATTCAAGTGCACAAATATGCCAGTTTCAGTGTTTTATATAAAAAGAAATACAGATTTCATCTTTAAAAGCAGTTACTCTTGGCCCAGCCAGCCTAAATGGTGAGGAATCTGCAATGCTGCTTTGTACAGCTTTAAAGAGGCAGATTCATTTATTAACACACACCCACAGAACTGGGTGGAGTTCTTCTGTTCTGTCTAGTTCACAAATCAAGTCAGTTAAGTGGATGAAACGGCACTAGAAAAATTTTTTTTTTAAGTACATAACAACATCACACGACTTTTTCAAAGTACTCTTAGGAGTGTGTGTCTGTCTGTTTTTAATCCATGCGAAGCCTTCTTGGAACTGAATCCCCTAACACTTTTATGATGTTTGAATACTCCGCAGGAAAACAGGTGACGTCAGGTACGACTGTCTGTAACTCAACCTTAATGAGGTAATACTACATTTTTCAAAAGGTCTAATAGATAAACACAGTATAACTCCACACTCCCCCTCTAAATAAATATATATATATATATATATATATATATATATATATATATATATACATACATAAATGGCAAAAAGAAATGTGAAATGAAATGTGGGGTTCCTATAAGACACAAAATAATTGCCAGAACGTGAACTGCTTTATTTCTTTTATATGTAATTGTCACTACTCTCTCATGTATATATATTAGGGCTGTCAGCATTAACGCGTTAATCGCGATGCGATTAAGGGCCGAGCATAATGCGTTAATTATTATTATTTATTTTTTTTAAATCGTATTAAGCATTATTTAGCAACATGGATTTCGGTGCCTCATTCTGGTGCCACTGATATGTCTGCACTTCTCTCTGATGCTCTGAAACAGACGTTACAGGCAACACAAACATCGCTGCACGTGAGTTAACACTATACTCGACAGCAGCTAACGTTAGCCTACCGCTAGCTAGTAGCTGGATTAAACACGGTTACAATGCTGACAGCTAACGCTAAACGGTGTAAAGTTTGAATGTGTTTCACTGTAGAGGATTCCGACACCGGGATGTAACAATCTGCAGCTGCTGTTGTTCAATGAAACTGGTAATTTACAGCCTCGTGCTGCATTCAAAGTTGTTGTTAAATGCCCTTTTCCCATCTGGTGGTTGTTTTTGTCATTCAACAGCTATTTACTAGTGAAATAAGTTATTGTTATAGTGATTACATTATTATTAAACATTTAATTTTGACGATATGGCCTTAGCAATAAACAAGCCATTCTTTAATGTCGCCAACTGTTTAGTACCCTTCTTTTTTGTAACTTTCTTAAAAAGTATCGGTTCAGGCACCGTTAAGGCACCGGTACCGTTTTAAAAGTACCGCTTTAGCACCGGTATCCAAACCAAACAATACCCAACCCTAATATTGACTCTAGATTCAAATGTGTGACTAGATTAAATATATAATAAACAAATACAAATCTTAAAATCATGTTCATAAAGTCACTTTCTTTGCATTCATTTGATTCCCAATCAAGATCCACTGGTATGAATGGCTTTCCATTGTTAATATGTACTTAAAAACAAACAAAAAAAGCAAAATAATAGAATTTTAATCATGTGATAAAACATGCGATTAATCGCGATTAACTATAGAAATTCAGCGGTTAATCGCGATTAAGAAAATGTTATCGTTTGACAGCCCTAATATATATACACACACATACATATACTGTATACGTTTGGACCCCGTTATACTTGACTGGAACTAATTTAAATGCATGTTTAAAAATAATGAAATATTTCTTTTTGCAAAAACAGTTTTACTGTAAATAGTCCTTTTCCTTTGTTTGTCATTCTAAAATCATCTATTTTAATTTAAATATTTTAAAAATACTCAACTTCTTTTACACAATGAAACATTTAATCCATGAAGAAGAGAGTGCGACAAAATCAACTGTGATTTAAAAATCCTGAGTGTAGAGACACGTGCAATCAGAAACATCCAAATGCAAAGAGAACATCAGAGAGCAAACAAGGATGTCGTCCTAAAAAAATAATGCTGTGTGTGGGCTGAATGCTGACTCTTTTTGTATTAATCTAGACAACCTCAAAATTTCCTTAAAAAAAATTTAATAAATAAAAAGACACACAAACAAAGTTGTCCTGCTGCTGACCTGAGACCAGTATAAGCCAGTGGATGTCCTCATAGAGATCGTCCAGGACTTTGCGGTCCATTGATCCGGGGTCAGATGTGGCCATGAGGTGCTGCTGGGTCCTCTGGAGTTGACCGTGAAGCCGTGTCACCCGGTCCTCCAGCAGACTGCAAGACAACGTCACGAGACCAATGTTAACGGGGGAAACAGAAACACAGCTTCTGCTTCCTTTTGAACTCCAATCACAATAAATCTCCAATAATTTATAATAATACAAACTAAACCAAAACGGTCAAACATACTGAGAGAAAATCATGCTTTGCCACATATTTAAAATCATGTGAAAAAACTGGGTAAATAATTGTGTACATTTATAACATAGGTATTCAAAATGTGAACATTATACAAGAATTTAACAAATTCCGCCTTATGGAAGATTGTGATGGAGAGGTCACTGCAGGAAAGGATATGAAGTACTTGGTTAAGTTTTACGTGTTTACCTCATGAGCAATGGGATACAGTGGTCAGCGGCCACACGTCCCAGCATGCCGATGCTGGACAGCTGGTCGGAGAATAGCTCTCTGTCGTCTTCCTGCAGCTCGTTGATCTCTTCCTCTTCATGAGATGATATGCCATTCACTGACTGAGGGGGGGTTTAGGGTTTCATGATTTGCAAAGAGAAAGTGTAAAAGTAAGCTCAACGTTTCAGGAGGAGGATATTGTTCATATTAACGTGGAAATCTGAATCTTCAAATGTTCCAACAATAAAACGGCAAAATAAAGAATGCATAAACATCTTCTGTTAGGCATAGAGCAGACCCAGTATTATAATGCTAAAACGAATGAAGCAGGGTTCTTCACTTTTCCAAATCCTTAGAGTCCGCTTTCAACTTTTTGGAACTGACTTGCCTTCCCTCAGTAAAATACACTGTGTTTATCCTAAATGAGAGTCTCACCAGGTTCCGGGTGCCGTCAGGAGCAGCCAAGTGACACTGGATGTACGAGTTGAAGACCTGGACTGCCGGCTGGACGAAGCAGCCGCGAGGAAAATGCTCCTCGTCCTGGACGAGCGTCAACCACGACTCCAGCAGCTTGTCGTAGGCCTCCATGTAAACCATGTCGTCCTTATCCAGCTGAGTGAGGAGAGAAACAGCAAATGGATGTCGGCAAAACAATGTCAACCATTTTCATAATAAGACTGTTCACTTCTCTGGGTTCTGTTGTCTTTACATACGCAGTGACAAGTCAGCGACATGTATCGTTCAGGGCGTACATATTCAAAATGAATTCATATCATATAGTATCATTTTACATTAAAGCGCAATGGTCACTGGCTAGGCCTTTTTCTTTTATCACTTAAACTCATGCATTTACTGTATATCACCTTTTTTATGTAATATTATATGTAACAAATAAACATCCAAGTCAACAGCAGCCATCTCCAACATCTGTAATGAATTCAAGAAGCTCACAAGATGATGAACAAGATTCTGCTGCACAAAGTCCTGCTTATTTTTTAAGTGTACTTGGTGGTAATCTATTCTTCATAGTAAATAAAACAAAGAAAACCACTCTTTGGTTTAACTGGTCACAACCTGTAAACTATTACATTGCTTCCATTTAAAGGCCCTGACACACCAACCCGACAGCTGACCGTCGGCAGAAAAAGCAGTCGGACTGATCAGTCGGCTCCCCGAGGTCCAAAAAGTGCCTTGGAACACACCGAAGCGACGCCGACTTGAGTGTACATTCTGTGCGTGCGCGAGACGTAATAGAAAAAATGAAAACCGTAAATGACGAACGCGTCACGTGGGTCTGGCTTCTCCAGCTGACCATAATACGATCTCGTATTTTACGAAAATAGTTCACTCAAACAGGTTTCTGAAAATATTTTAAGCAAGAAATCTGTCTTCATTTCAGATCGACAAAGGTCAGTTTAAAAGATTTTCATCAGATTTTGTGAGGCGTTTGTCACTCATCTCGCTCGCCATTTCCGGGTTAGCACTCCACCAATCAGATTGGTCATTGAGTCCGACTGCCCGCCCTCCAAATCAGCAAGTCAAGTCGGCCAAAATGAAGGCCGACGGCCCCGCCGATGGACTACAGCACGGAACACACCAAACAGACTCGAGTCATCGACCTCGCCAGACTGTCAGACGAGCGATTATCGGGTTGGTGTGTCAGGGCCATTAGAGGTCACAAGCCAAAAAGTTTAGGATCTACTGGTTTGGTTTTGGTTTGGTACTGAAATCTAATTTAATTCGTTATCAGGCAAACACGGTTAGTTGCTACAATGTTGACAGATGCAATTTTTGAGACTCAACATATAGGGGTATTTCAAGAAAAAAGATCTTGTTTTACAAAAACTTGAAATCAAACACTTTGGTTTTGTTCTCTAAGATGAACCTTAATGTAACACACGAAGGGACTGAATTTCAATGAAGATAATAGATTTTGGAGAGGAAGAAGATGAAGGTGTTATTACTCACCACCTCCTCCAGGGCGGCACTGCGACCAAACGAGCAGGTGAGCAGCGTGAGGCAGTTGATGAAGGAGGTGAAGAGGTCGCTGGGCAGCGCCGTTAAAGTACTTCGAGGGAACATGGTGATCAGATTGGAGATAATATTGGAGATGCCCACCGCCTCCGAGTCCTCGATTTCAATCCTGGGAATACAGATAATGAAATGCGATTTATTTATGTGGTAGACTTTCTTCTTCTTTTTTTTTAATAAAATGATTAATGCCGTTGGGACGATCAGGGTGAGAAACTAAATTAAACTCAGAACAGCATGTACTATACTTTGTTAATAAAACAGTGACGATGACTTGTGATTTTTCGAATAAATCTGCCACTGGCATTACGTTCATTGGTACAAATCAATTTCCTTCTCTTGACAGAAAAGGTTAAACTGCTTCTTTTCCACTTTCGATTCAAACCCATGCTTTGGCCCAAGGAAGGACAGTTTCCACTCTCCAGGGTGAGGCTGAGGCTAAACTGGGGTCACTTTCCAGTTTGTACACTGGTGACTGAGGTTTGGAAACAGGCATGAAAATTGATCCTTAACCAAAACTCGTGGGCAACTTGACCCCTGAGCAGTTTTCCACAGCTGCATCTGAGGTTATTTTTATGGTATTTCTGCCTCATAGTACAGTACACAGAGTACATGAGGATTGAAAGAATGGCTGTAATTACACTTCTCGTTTTAAGGAGACTTTTATCATAAGGTCGAACCATAAAGCATGAAGTGACACGTGTGGACATGGTAAAATCATATTTGGCTCACATGTTGTTGAATTTTAAAACCAGATAGAGTGGCTTGTAATCTAAATTCTACACCATCTGGAGAAATCTCCCCACAGAGAATGTATAATCAATGTGAAGAAATACTGAAGGATCACAATATGAAGAAATGCAGCCACGTTTTTACGTTTAACAAAGAGTATTTAATCAGGTTACAAATATTGTTTAACAAGAGTCTACAGCCATGCTGACAGCTCTGTGAAGTAGAACTTTGAGGTAAATGCTAATGTCAGCACAATAACATGCTCACAATGACAATGCTAACATACTGATGTTTAGCAGGTAATGTTAACTATTCTTATTAAGGGTGCTAGCAATGCTAACAATCATCACTAAACACAATGCACAGCTGAGGCTGATGGGAATATCATTAGTTTTGCAGGTATTTGGTCATAAAGCAAATTGGAAAAATTTACATTTTTAGCTGCTTGTGGCGCTAGCGTAAGAGTCAGGGAAACGCCAAAGCCAGTTAGGCTTCATCGTCTGGAGTCCATAAATCTGTACACAATTTGGGAATGTGAATCCAAATGGGAAAATGAAAGTGGGAATCCATCCAATAGCTGTCGAGATAATTCAGTCCGACTAACAACCGACCAGCATTATCATCCATACATTTTTTTGTTTTAATAAACCACAGGAGTCATTAAAAAGATTCAAACTTAGTGCTGCCTGATTAACCATCTCAAAATTCCAACTTGCATTCAATTCTCTATGAAATCTTATGCTGAACAATTCCTCTGTATTTGAGTAAGTGAGTAAGTGCTCTGAATTTCTCAGAAAATAATGCAATAAATTATCAAAAACAAAACGTGTCAAAATTCAATGTGTAAGAAAGACATACAGGAGGAGGAACAAAATGGAGGAAAAAAGCCCAAAAGGAACAATCAAATGTAGTCAGAATCAATGGAACCAGGATGAAATGTCTCGGGATTTATCCAAAAATGCATTTCTAATTGAAAACATATTTTACAAGCAATGTGGCTAACACCACAAAATGTATACAACCAATTAAAACATCGCCACATCATCTTATAATTAAGCTATCAAGGCCGAAAAAAAACTACAGAAAAGTGCTACATAAGCAATATTAATATTATTAATACTAATTAAACTTGTCAAGTGCTCTCTGGAGGACAAACTACATGAAGACACTCGGGCGAATTCACAAAGAATGGATTGCGCCTGCTGATAGCATCCAGTGAATTGTGCATAATTCTATTCTGTATAATATCTAGCCTATCTCAAGGTCCGATTCACAAAGGATATTTAAAAATAGTACATAGATATGTATGTATATAAATGTTACCTTTGCATCAAGAACACAGCAGACACACAGAACAATAGCAGACAGAAAAAGAAAAAAATGTCCAACTGCGAGCTGTAGGTCCTGACCGACGAAGTGCAGAGGCACTACTCAAAACTGCAGGCAAGGATTTTAAAGGTGACAGAAAGAAACAGTATTTGGCATTTAATATTCCAGTCGGTCAGTGCTGTCGATGTTTTCAAATGCACACCTTCGTATTGTAAAAGAAGATGGCATGAATTTGACAGTTGATTTGTTTTTTCTACATTTCTGCACGGTTAATAAGAAGGGAAAAATCCTCTTTTAAAACCCCTCTACAAAAACCAACACCACCCCTATGGTTTTCTGTATATGTTTGTCTTTTTGTGTTGCCTTTGCTGCACCAAAAGAAACCTCTTAATCCTGAATTTGTGTTTGTGCTGACACACCTCTCCAAAGTCAGAAAGAAACATTGTGTGAGAGGCCTCGCTAACCCCTATCAGATGGAGTTAAATTGCGAGCAGAACTGTTCAATCATTGCAGATCGGCCATTCCCTCTTTGCATGGTTTTCCGATGAGGCAATTGGAAAAAAGCTCCAAGAATAGGTGATTACAGACAGAGCAGGAGAGGAAGGGAAGAGAGAGGGAGTGAGAGCCTGTGAGAGAAAAGAGAGGGAGAGAAAGACCCCTACTCACTGAATCACATGGTCCAACAACAAGCGTGTGTGCACATTCATGAGTGTCAGTTATTTTTACATGTCAGTGTGGCCCCTTAATTCAAATCAGAAATACTTTGACTAAAGATACACCCACAAACAAACATAAAATACTTCTGTACTTATTGGCTCCGGATAATCGTCTCTCTAACACACATACAGTTCCCATGATCACCATTTTTTCTGTCAAAAACTCTGCTAACCTATAGCAATTTTATTAACAGTTAGAACATGCTTAGGCGACAGCCACAGAATGATTAAAAAACCATATACAAGTACAGCTGGGTATATTGAACCTCACTTTTTTGGTACAAATGTGTCTGTAGCACCAATTAAATGTCTGGTCAGATTTTTACTCTTGGTTATTTATTCTTAGAACAGACAGCTACAGATTTAATTGAAAATGTTGCCATTTCTTGACAAATTTATTCAGGCAAACTCTGAAGTTGTTGAAAGTGGTTGATTGAAAAAACATGCTCATATTTCTTTATTTATTTTAACAACTGTGTGCTATCAAAAAAGTATTGCTTTAGTATCTATGCCCAAACTCAGGTATGTATCCGCAATAGTGTCAAAAATAAGTAAAGAATTAATATAGTGCATGCACAGAAAGCCAGTTTAGAGAGACGTTTTAAGGAGGACAGTGTGGTTGCAAGTAGTTAAAACGTTGGGTTGTTCCATTTTTTTAAGGTGCCACGTTGTCAAAATAGGTCAAATCCATTTAAGCCTTTATGACTGAACAATAAAACCTTAAATCGTATTCTAAGAGCAACTGTAAGCCAGCGTAGGGATAATAAAATGGGGCTAATGTGTTCTTTTATTGTTAAAAGTCTAGCAGCTGCATTTTGAACCAACTGCAACCAACTTTTATTAAGTGCAGAATATAATTAAAACAGTCGAGGCGGTTTGAAATAAAGGCCTGAATAACTTTCTGAAGGTCAGTGGGGATGAAACCCCCGCTTTACTTATTTTTCTGAGTTCAAAATAATTTTTGAAAGAGAGCGTACTTTTGATTGACATGAACCTAATTTCTCATTAACTTCCACTGTCATACTGAGGAGGGTCTTACCCTCATTGAGCTGGAAAAACTGATAAGACTTTTAACATTTAATTTCCCCAAAGTCATTTGTTACGGCCATCAGGCTGCAAGCGTCCTTAGGATTGACAGGGAGATAAAGTTGAGTATCATCGGCGTAAAAATGAAAGCATACTGTATATTGTAGTTGTGAGACACAAGACGCTGTATCTATAAGTTTGCAAAGATATTAACTCAAAGCAACTCAAAGGTGAAGCAATGTCGACAGTATACATCTTTTAATTTCTAATATATATTTTTTTTATCTTCTTAAAAAATAAATCAGGAATCTTTCACATTCAGCTGGAAAAGTCTTGTCAAATCAAATTTAGGTGCTTTAGTATGTCAAGATTAACAGCTAAATTGTATTTCAGCATTAGCTCCTTCTAGCAGTGGATGAAAGTGTAAAGTGTTTCATTTACTGGTCCTCCACTTGACAGCTTTTACTTTTAGTATGACAGTGACATTTATTTATTTTTAAAGAGGAAAATGTGCTTACATTTTTAGTTTAATAAAAGGTGACTCTGTTCATAAAAGTCCAATCATAACTCCAATAGAAGATCAGGCGTTAAGAGGAAGATAGGTGTTAAGCGAGGAAATAGATAAAATTGTTCCGCAGTACTCCACTCAAATTGAATTAATAAAAAAGGAACTGATTAAGAAACAGATGCAGATCAAAATCTAAGATTGAACCCTCCTGGATGTTAACTATCTGAGAGTTAAAATGCACCTTGTCAGGCGCATAGTCAGTATTGGGCCAGGGTGGCACTGGCCCGCCCACTTTACTCACTGGCCCGTCCAGCCAAGTTTGATCAAAATACGTTTTGTTATGAAAAATATTCAAATGTATGTAAAAAAAAAAAGAAAAGAAAAAAAAAAATAGTAACAGAACTAGTTGTGTGTGTTTAATGTGTGTTATCTTCTGATTAAAACGAAACCGTTCAAACCATAGAATAAGGATCAAACAATTTGGAAGCATTGGAATGTAGGTGGTTGCTATGGTAACAGGCTGACTCTCCGGGCTGCCTTTGGCAGCTAATGTTAGCTAGCTGGCTTTTTAGACAATGTACCCTGGATGTGTTAAGCAATGTACTGTTAAAAGTTACCGCGACAACAACGGCTTCTCTTTAAAGTGGTATGGATTAGATTTGGCGCCTTGTGGCCACTTTTCATTATATCTTTCATAATTTAAACAATGCTTGGCTGGAAGTTTTCATGCTTTGATTTTCTTTTACTGCTGAAAGCACATTTGCTGCTCAAGATCTGATAATAGTCCTGAAGCAACAATGCTGTTGCACAAAGGATATGTTACATGTGCAATTTCTGTCTGATGTAGGCTATTCTATGTCATGCAGTATGTAAAATGCCTTCTCTGCTGTTTGGGTTCATGTTTAGTTGGCTCGATGGTGTTTTAAGCCCCCAACGTTAACTTCAAGGCAGCGCTGCGACCGTTCACGTCAACTAACCTTAACCCTAAACCTAACCATTGCCTAATCCTTGTGCCTTCCAGGCAACGCTGCCTGGAAGGCGACGTTGGGGGCTTAAAACACCAAACACCGTTTAGTTGCCACTTTCTGCAATAAAATGGTTCATTTTATAACAGTGCTCTGCAGAGCCAATGCTGCTGGTTCTGCCAGTGCAAATATATTTTAGCCTGAATAGGTTAAAATCAACAGGTTTTGTCTATATTGTTGTATACAAACTTTTTAGGCTGAGCTTTGTTGGTTGAGCATGTTGTAGACAGTACTGCTATTGCTGTTGTAATGCAGTAAATGTTGGAAGGTAACATTCTTGCTGTTTTTTTCAGTTTGTCCTTTTTGCTACTTCTCTTTTTGAAAATGGCCCACTAACGTTTGTACTGGCCCGCCCAAAATACTATTTCTGCCTACGCCACTGCACCTCGTGTTACAGGTTAATAGGTTACGTTAATACGGAGGAGCTTGTAGTGCTACCGCAGCAAAGTCAAAACCGGGAGATAAAACAGGAGATCAAATCATGGGAATACAATCTGATCACATTCAGCAAAGGTTGATACAGACCTAGGCAAGGCATTTATAAAGTCACACAGATTATTCTTTAGTAGAGACGGGAGCTGAACAATTAATCGATGAATCTGAATGAAATCTAGACGCACCCTAGTGGCAGAAAATGTAATTTGCAGCCAGGGTCGTCTAGCAACTTTCCATTGGCTAGCGAGCTAGAAAAACCAAACTCTAGTCAGGCCAATCACATCCTGTATAGAGTCGGTGGGCGGGCTTAACATAATGACGGCAGAGTTGCGACGGTTCCGCGTGAATTGCCCGCTACTTGAAAACAAAGACGATGGCTGCTGCTGCTGGCGAATTGCGGTCTTTCGAATCGGCTTTGGCCGCGACTCTGGAAGATTTGGAGTTAAGCTTTTTTCTTTGAGAAAAGAACAAAGAACGGCACTGAAGTCATTCTTAAAAAAAAAGGAAGATGTGTTCGGAGTTTTGCCGGATACGGCAAAAGTTTAATCTATCAACTAGCTTCTCTACCTTCTTCGTTGCTCTGCCTGGTTGTAGCACTATCCTATTGCGTGCAGAGGGAATTTGAAAGACAACCGTTTATCCCGCCCCTTGGATTGAGTCCTGGCAATGGTGAGTTCCCAGACCCAACATCTTGATGTGGGTCTGGCGTGTCAGGCTAGATGGATCTATTAGTCCAGTGGTTCCCAACCTGGGGTCCGGGCACCCCTCAGGGGGGCGGCAAAGATCACAGGGGGTGCGCAAGTCTGTATCTGGTTTGAGGTTGAGGTAAAAAAAAAATATATTTGCACGTTTAACAAATTCTGATAATACACTAGAATATATAATTTATACAAAAGTCTGTGTATGTATGTGTGTGTGTGTGTGTGTGTATATATATATATATATATTTGTTCTCGCTTAAAATTGTAGGCAGCCTACTTAGTCGGCCAAACCTCCGGGACCTCTTAACCTGGGACCCTTGCTGTCATCAGGTCAGCTGCTAGCTGCTATCATCCTCGTTTTTCCTGCCGCCACGGCATCACTATTTTATGAATGTAACAGGGCGGAGAAATGTAAAAGTGCTGATAACTACTCTGTATCAAAAAAGAAAGCAAGGATCTAGCAAAAACTCCAAATATCTTATTAAAACTACACCCATGTGCGGATATGCTACTTCTCTTTGTTTTATATAATAATAAACTGAATTTCTCTCATGTTTTGGACTGTTGGTTGAAAAAAACATTTGAAGAGGTAACTTTGGGCTTTAGGAAATCGTGTTTTTTTTACAGATCAAACGATTAATCTATAATGAAAATAATTGTTACTTGTTGCCCTAGAAGACACTCTTCACAACAGAAGTTAAAAAAAAAAAAAAAAAATCAGTAACAATGGGGGGAAAGTTTTTTTGCTCCGGTGCACATTGGCATCACAAGGTGAGTGTTTCCCATGTTCTATTTCTTCACATGACCTCTGCTAACAAGCAGCCGGAAAAGAGTCACAGACTGAGGGGGTCCTGTGCCCTACTTTCTTTGATGCCACACACACACCTGCCGACACCAAGTCAAATGCAATGCCAGTGAAACAGCGATGAATTACATTTCATACACAATTAGAATATTTGTTTCAAGAGTCTGTAGGTAACTTTGGTAACAATTCCTTGATTTCTTGAGTGTTAAGATTATTTCTGCAGGACAGAGGCTCAAGACTGCATCACTTCTGATTGCAGACTCTTGACTCAGAGGTTCAAAATGTCACCTCTGCAGGAAGTATTGAGAAGATTGGCTTTGAGGCTGAGCTTTACGGACAAAGTACATTTATTTCACATGCTCAGAAAACACAGGTTCAGTTCTGCTTAGTAAAGGGAATTTCAGCTAAATAAATTGAGCTGAACACTGGAGTACACACACAATTTATTCTAGTCAAAACCGATTGCCATTTTGATGCATCTGCTGCTTTATGAGTAATGAAAATGCAGTGATGCTGAAACAAGGGAAACTTTTTTTTAATTTCCTCAACAGGCCAAAATTTGAGGCAAAGGTTCACAATATCTCCAGTCAAAAATACATTTAGATCACAGCTTTTAAATATTCAACTTAAGACTGACCACAGAGGTTAACGAAAGCTCTGATTTCAGACTTGAATCATCCCCAATTTAAACCTTATATTCATGTCATATTCATTTATCTGTTTATATATATATATATATATATATATATATATATATATTTGGAAAAAACGTGTTATTTTGTCATTGACAAAATAAAAGTGACAAAATAATTGGAATATAATAGCATATATGTTTAAATGATTTCTCAAATTTTGTATTTAACTTTCAATCATTTTCTGGGTAAGTACTGCAGTAAGCCTTTTGTAGTTTTTTGTGTCTGTATTTTAAGTCTTGCAGTCATCTTTTATTGTGAAGTACTCTGACATCTGATCTAGAATTTTTAGACAAAAAAAGATGTTTTCTACATACATCCAGTTATGTGCATTATTTCTTTTAATTTTAATTATCTGTTCATATGTTGAAACCTTCATTTTTAGTTTAAAGGTACACGCAGTACTTTGACATGTTATTTTGTCTAGCAGTCCATGTAACTTATTTCTTGTTAATTTGTGCAGATGGCACCTGTTGATGTTACTATGTTTTTTAGTTTTGTGTCATTTGGATCGTTTAATTTATTATCATCACTACTATTTATGTAGCGATTTTTTTCTGTTCATTTTCATGTTTTTGTGCCCCTTTTGAGGACCCCTTTGACAACGAGATGGTGCATCTCAAGGGGCTTATCCTCAAAATTAAGACTTGAAAATAAAAAAAATTAAAAATGACATTTTGTTGTTGATGCCTGACTCCTGCTTGTTATTGATATACAGTTACCAGATGGTTTCTACTCCACTAAAAAGAAAGACCAGGTTATTAAATTAGAAATATAGTTTGAACATTTTGAAAAGTATTTCCACATGGCTTTCAGTAGAATTTAGGTTCATTAAAGTCTGCAAAGCTCCCAGCTAGAATTGGGAAACAATCACATCAGTTTCATCTTAGGGGTCAGGCAGCTTTATATTTCATTAGAGGACGACTACTATGATAAGAATAGAAGGCATCATTTAATCCATTTTCACATAAATTCGGCATAGAGGAAACTGGGAAACATAAGTTCCTGATTAACACTATTTGTTCTGAACTGAATGTCAAGCTCTTCCCTCTCCAGCCAGTTTCTCATAGTGTGTGCAGATGCTAGAATCAGAGGCCATTAAAAACACAGACTCAACAAGCAATTACTTCCTGTAAATAAAGCAGAGATGGCCCGGTATGAGTCACACTCCTGCTGACGTTGTCCTCCAGCACTTGTTGGGTCTCTGGATTTAAGAAACATGAAATCCTTGAGATAGTGGAGAGCAATTCACAGCTACTGAGACTGTAGCCAAGGTAATACAACAGTAACTGTGCTTACTGATCTCGTGTTTTGAATGCTACAATATATGCAGTTGAAGAGGTTTAGAATTATCATTTACATTTTTATGTAGAAAAAGCAGAGATCCAGCCTTTATTACACAATATTATTCTATTACCCTTTGACTTCATGTGGTTTTTTATGGCCAGAATGTATTTATTTTCTAATACATCCCTGCACAATAAGATACATTTAGCAAAGAGAAATTTATTTTAGTGTAGTGGCTGTGTGCATCCCCGGTGGAGCTGCTTTCAATGGGCAGTTTGAATTAGTTTCATCTATTGTTTCTAAAGCGTCACCTGTCAGTATGATGGAAATGACTTTGGAGGTTTTGCAAATTGTCAAAAGGAAAGACGGGGGAGAGATCAACGTTACATGATGGAAATAGTTGAATGACTGCTAGTATCAACTGGAACTGCTTTGAAAACAATGTAATACCTCTTTTGAGGGGATTACCATTTCAAATCAAGCAGGTTCCTGCTGTGAGCTCTTTGTTTTCTTAATTTGGTTGCTTGTGGAATTGTGGATTTAGGGATCTCTTCACAGCTATGGACAGGAGGAAAGATTACAGCGACCAATAACTATGTCAACATACATATGACAGAGTATTGTTTTAGGACAGACTTGGAAAAATGTTAAATTAAACTAATTTAAACCTGTCCTATATAGTGTACAATCCTGTTGCTATCAGTACTATGCAGCACAAAACCTCCCATTTCACTGATAAATACACTTGAGGGAGAAACTGTACTGCTTCCATTCTTAAAATTTTACTTACAAAGTCACCCTAGTGGTCAGTGTTTATCTGCCAACACCATCAAAGTTTTTTAAAGATTATTTTTTTGGGGCTTTTTCCTTTATTACATACAGACAGTGGATAGGCATGAAAGGGGGAGAGAGATGGGGGATGACACGCAAAGGGCAGCGGGTCGGACTCAAACCCACGCCGCTGCAGGACTTGGCCAACATGGGGCGAACTCTCTTACTGGGTGAGCCAGAGGCCACCCCAACACCATCAAAGTTTAATCAGCAAGCTAAAACAACGTATTCGAGTAAGATGCCAAATAATCCTTTGCACTTTGCCAAACATGTCTAATAACAACAGAATGACCAAAAGCAACATTTAACCTATGTCTCACAATAACCAGAGTCCCACGTGATAGTTCATCTCTTCACCATACGTCAGTATATTGCCGAGCTCAACTTAAAGGACAATGCTGACACTCAAATGGGAGCAGGACATTTAAAACTATACTCTAAACAGGCAAATGTCATTTTCACAACACCTGTGTGTCTCATTTAGGTGAATAACAAGACTAAGTCTACAGTCAGGCTACCAGCTCTGTGACGCTGTACTTGAGCTAAATGATAATGTCAGCATGCTAACAAGCTGACAATGACAATGCTAAAGCACTAAACACAAACGGACAAATTATGGTGCTTGATGAAAAGGCAGAGTTGGAGGAAGTTATTGCAATCTATCCCGAGGGGTAATATCTGTACCAAATTGGATGGCAACCCATCCAATAGACATTTCACTCAAAGCTGCAAGTGTCAACCTCATCGTGGCACTAGAGTAAAAGTCAGCAGATAACCAAAGTCATCTTATTGCAAAATTAAATGGCAATCCATTCAATAGCTGTTGAGGTTTTAGTCTCGACTAAAGCGGTGGACCGACCAACTGACAGACCACAGACAAGACAACATTGCCATCAATAGAATCATGCCACTAGCATGGCTAAAAAGATACAAGTACAAACAGGATGACTGTATGACTTACAGTGCTTTAGTTACTACAACAAGCTACTACAAAGCACTGAGCACAGAACTGAGATGAGTTCTGAGCCATCGACAAACTAAGTTTCCAGCACAGTGACGCACTGACCCGTTGATCATGCTGAGCAGGCCCTCCACCAAGTGAGCAAGGTATGAGACCTGGGCGCTCTCATCGGGAAAGATGGGCCCGTGCATGGAGGCCAGCTGGGCAAGGCACTGCAGGGAGTCCTGGGCCATGTCTGAGTCCTCCCGAATCTTCCTGTGTACCTGCAAGATAAGAGAAGAAATGTATATCTCAGTCTCTGCTTTCAAGGTATAACAGTGGACATCTCAATGAACCAGCAGGTACTTTTGGATACTGTTGGAAATAAATGCATTGGGAAAAGGACAGAGGGACAAAAAAATGTGTGGAAAAATGCTTTGCATACTATACTTTCTAAGAATTTATTGAAAAAGCAGAGATCATTTCAGTCTTGTCTTCTTGCCAACCTGCAATATGAGAAGAGGAAATGAGGAGCGTTCCCATTTTTCCCCCTTTTGATCAATAGGAAAGCTACATTGAGCAAGTAGTGTGACCTGATTCTAATGACCACCTGCATGGGACAACACTTGAGCACACTTGACACAAGATTAGGATTATGAATTCAGTTCACAGAAGGCATTTATTTGTCAACATGTGCATACTTAGGATAAACAACTGAAACAAAAAATAATATCTTCCATTATGGAACATGCTGGATTAACAACTATACAATCCCTGCACTTCATGGTATGTCTCTGAAAGGAGAAACAGGGCCACACCCCCATATACAGTGTGCAACAGGACATTTAATCTACAAGTGTTGATTTTTCCGATGCTCTTGTGATACTTTGATGCGTTTTGTCAATAAAACTTATCCAAAATAAACTGCATACAGAATACCATTTTGAAATAGAAAAGTCATCGGCCAAGAACGAAAAGGGAACCTGCCTCATCCTCCTGTCACCACTTTCAAAAACAGATCAGCTGATTCCAGTAGCAGGATTAATACTCACTGGCGTCTCCCACCACCCAGGAAGCTGAGGCGAAGCGAAATGGAGAATTGATTTTTCAAAACGTCTGTCTCTTCAGACACTGTGACCGGTCTCAAACAAACAATCACCAAGCTCGTCTGAGCCCACAGACAGCCTCAATCAAACCCAGAATGGAAGATATCTGGCTCCTGATGAAAAAAAAAGATCTGAATTCAGTCTCATCTCAGCTCTGAGCTTCTGTTCGGTTTTGGGGGTTTGTCCGTGCTGAGCTGTCACACACAGACAAGGGAAGAGGCATTGTTTGTTTCAACTGTGCACACAAACAGACGCACACATTATAGTAAGGCAGCAGCAGTAATAGCACTACGAGTCATCACAGCTGCTCAGCAACATGGGTTTCCACTGACGGTACTACACGGACATCTGGAGCTCAACTGCCTTCCTCCTGTGAGATCTTCTCAACCAGTCCGAGATCATTTCCTCTTTCTTCTTCCGTCTCCTGAACTGTCATCCTTTTTAAATCCAGAGTGATTGCTTCTTCACCGGCACCACACATTATGCCAGCGCATGGCCCCATCGCAGAAACAATCAAACTTTCAACCTCCCTCTCCTTGTTGTTTCTTCCTGCTCCTACTCCTCTCCCCTTCTTACTCCCTCCCCTCAAATTCTTTCTCGCTGCCTCTCCCAACTCTTACTGCCCTCTCTTCTCTCTCTTTTTTTGCTTCCCTGCTGGGGTTCCTGGTTGGTCGAAAGCCACGCTGCTAGGAAGAGATATCAGATGCTAACGTAGCGTAGCTACCATAGTCTTTGCTGCTGCCCTCTTCCAGTGCGTGAAGTCATCCTCTGGAAGAGCTCAGTGAGAGGAGGTAGAGGGGGGGGGGGGGGGGGGAGCGCTGGGTGAGTGAGTGAGCGAGCGAGCGAGCGCGCGAGAGAGAGAGATGGAGAGAGGGAGGGGTGGGAGAGGTAGAGCAAGGCCAAAGGATTGAACAGCGCGAGCTCTGAAAAAGCAGCTGCTCCAGCGAATGATCCATGTGATGCCAGTAATGTCAGTCGCCTTGAGTCTGACTATAGTTAGAGATACACAATGTGTCTGTGTGTGTGTGGATTCACACAAGTGTGTGAAAGGAGAGAACAAGATACAACAATATGGAACATTTTGGGCATGCATCTCAGATGATGGTCGACAGATTAATCAATGGATACTTTGGTGTCAGCAAAGCATTGGCATTGTCATAGTTGCTAATTCGGTGCTTATTATTGTTTTTCTTTGACAGTGGCCTGGCCTGGAATAGGCAATGCAGTAACAGAATCTTGATTTATATTTAATCATCCCTGCCTTTTTACAGTTTAATAGGAATTCACGAGCAGTCATTGACACTGCATTTGAGACTCCTCGGCTTTGATTGGTTGTTTTCCTTGTGCCATTAGGAGCACCAGGAGGAGGAGGCAGAAGAACACGAATATTTCACAGATGATCTGAATAATGTAGTACTGTCAGGATATAGTGACAGTTATGGCAAATATGACGAAAGCTATTTTTTTATGAAAGTTACAAAATTTAGCTTTAAGGTTGTGACCATTAATTAAACTACAACTCAAAGCTACAGGGTCTTTGCTGTCTGAGCCAAAAACAAAAGCTAATACAAGATCTTGAACACTAAACCTTTGGTAATACATTTGGTAAGAGATTTGAAAAGGATTTTTTTTTTTTTTCTAAAGAAAGATCTTATACTAGATTCAGATTCATTCAAATTCTATTGAACACAAACCTCACTGCAGATATATTTTTATTAAGGAGAAAGAATATAATTGGGGAGAAAAGAAAGGGCGATAAGTAATGAGGAAGAGAGCTGAAGCAAAGGGAAAGAAAATGAGCTATAATGAGAGAAAACTGAGGGAAGAAGAAAGGCAGGTACACAATGAGGTGAGGGAGAAGGAATGAGGATGAAGAGAGAGCTGGAGAGGGAAAGAAAGAGGAGGGGAGGAAGAGAATGAGGAACGATATTTATAGAAGGAGACAAAGCCTGGTGTCTGTTACCTTGGGGGGCTCAGAGGCTCATCTTTCTGTTTTTTCAAATCAACACGGTGCTTCCAACTTATTGTCTTTCGCTCTCTCTTCCACCATCACCCTCTCTCTCCTGTCCCTCTCCCTCTCTCAGATTGGGTTACTGTCTGCCTGCAGGCTCTGCTGCAGCCTCATCAGTCCCTGCACTCCACACTGATTGTGTTTACTGGCTAAACACAAAATGCTTTACTCTGTGTGCTCTCGTACTCCTATCTTTGTGAGGACTAGCGGGGTATCACAATGTAGCGGTACAGTGATATAATATGATGTAAATAACCACAACAGAGTGCTTGTTTTTGGTTGTTCCAGTGAAATATTGAAAAATGACAATCACATTGATGCAACAATGCTTCAAAATCGCCATAAAGTCGTGGTATTAATACAAAGATCCCGCCAAATCTCTCGTTTGACAAATTTCGATCGTCTGACAGTATATAATGTCATGTCGCTAAACCCAAATTGAAGTTTTAAACCTTGCAAGGGAGGACATTTTTATCAGAAAGTGATGACATTTTGGCCAGTTCTCACTTCAAAGGACACTTTGATGGTTACAACTTGGTTGTTTGTGTTAAGGTTAGAGTTAAGTTTGGGTTACGATTGGTTCCTTGTGATACAAGTGATAGTGGGAAGGTCCGCCTTGTCTCATTATGAATATGAGACTAATAGCGTGCAGCCATTTAGTCGTCGTGTAAACTGTCTTTCATTAACTATGATAGAGAGGGTTTGCAGCCGAGATGTCTAGCTAAATGTGTTACCGAAAAGAAGCAGTTAACTTGAGCATTTTTTCAGCTTGTTTCATCTGGTCTTCACTTTCAATTATCTCCACCAGCATCAGTAACTTGTAGGAGAAAACACAAGCAGCTCCTGCTGATGAATCACAGTTTTGGTTTCTATGGGGCATCACTGTAGCTGCTATAGCCCCAACTTGTAGCTACAGTTTTGAAGAGGTTACATGTATACCAACTTTATAGCTTTAGACATGTGGTTGGGATGGCTAAAATTTAGGGATTGTATCATTATATTATTATTACTGTTATGTATAAAGTGTATGACACATTATGGTGTGTGTGTGCGTGTGTGTGTCACAGATTGATGCTGCTCTCTAATCACTCAGAGCCAAAAAAGAAACTAAAAACTCAGAGAAACACAAACAGACAAAAACACACTTCTGAGGACAAAATTACCTACGCTTCAGTTTGTGTGTGCACTCTCCTTTTCATCTTCTTTTTTATGTTGGAGTCAGGCTGTGCACTGTGGTCTCGAGGTGTTAAAGCGACAAAAGTGGAGTGTGTTTATTTTGAAGAGGGCCAACAACCACCGGTGTCTTCTTCCTTTTCAATCTACCATGGACAATGTATTCCCAAACCTCTCTCATTCTCCTGCAAATTGCATCCACATTTCACTCTCTCTAAATTGTATCTCGGTTCCATCTTTTTTCTTTGTCTTCCCCGTAAAATTATATACCTCCCCTTTCTATTCCTGCACCTCTTTCATTTTCTCCTTGTTTTCTCTTACAATTATCCTTGTTTTTTTCTTTTTCTCTCAACTCTTCTTTTCACTTCAATCATTCCATCCCTGAGTCGTAGCTGTTAGCAGCAGAAGTGGCAAAGAGATGAATGCTTATCCACAAAAACCTTGAATGACACTTTGAGCATCAGATTAAACATCTCTTCAGCAGCAAAAATGGCTGCTACACACTGCATAATTATTGAGCTGATATATACTTGCCCTGTCAGTCAGAAGGGAGCTTTTGACCTCAGGCCTGGTGGGGACCAATAGCCATCAATAATGATCTGTCTCCAGCGTTATCTCATTGGTTTGTAGATTCATTGTGATTACCGTCAATGGACTTTTTTTTGCATGCAATTCCCCATTTCTCTCCCTCATGTCCTGTCATCGCTTTCTCTCACTTTCGGCTTTCTAATAAAGACATAAAATGGACATAAAATAAAAATAACTTCCCCTCAATTCCTCCCCAGATCAAGGTCACTGACTGTCTATTGTCTGACCATAAAGAGATTAGTTTAGCATTTAATAAACATTTTGTAGCAGCTGGTCACCTTTTTTAAAAATGGGGCATTAGATCCACCTCCAACTGATGACAATGTATTCACTGCTCCTCGCAGGCATACATTTACCCTTGATCCTGTCTCCGCAAGTGTAGTTGAAGATGCTCTCCTTACCATCGATCGTAAATGTAGCGGAGAGGACAATTTGGAAAAAAAAATTCTTAGGCTCTCAGCCCATATTATCTCAGACCAAAAAACTAATATTTTCAATCTTTCAATTTCCTCCAGAGTAGTTCCCAGAATCTGGAAAATGGCGCATCTTGTACCCCTACATAAGGGAGGGAAATAAAAAACAATCTCAGCATCTATAGACCAATAACCAAACTGCCATGTCTGTCAAAGGTCATGGAATCTCTGGTAAATGGTTGAAGGTGTTTCTCCAGAGCCTCCATTTTGAGCCCATTTCAGTCCAGCTTTAGAGCAGGGCACAGTTCTACAACTGCTTTTGTCGTGAATTACATTGTATCAGCCTTAGATAAAAAAAATAAAAATAAAAAAAATAAAAACTCTGTGCCGCATTATTTGTTGATCTTTTCAAAGCAATTGGTTTAAAAGCTACCTATCAGAGAGACAACAATCTGTTAAACTGGGAAGCTACAATTCTGAGTTTTTAACTAACAAAAGGTGTACCACAGGGCTCAATTTTAGGTCCAGTTCTTTTCACCATCTATATAAATAATATAATGTAATCTTTGGTAAACTGTCATGCCCATCTGTACGCGGATCACACAGTGATGTATTATGTTGAAAAATAATAATAAATTGAAAACTTAGAGCGTTCCTTTAATATTCTGCAAGGTGCTCTTAAATACCTAAGACTAAGACCTAACGTGTATGCTATTTTCCAGAGCTATAGATTATAATAACCTTAATATTTCCACTATAAACAGACTTACGATTGAGAGAGTCACAGAATATAAATATATTGGCATATGGATTGACGAAAAGCTCTCCTTCAAATTTCACATTGATAATCTTGTGTGCCGACTCAGGCAAAAAGTATTTCTACAGAACCAAAAGCATCTTTCCCATGTTTTGTAGGAAAAGGGTTGTTGAGGCAGTTTTCATGTCGGTCTTGGACTACAGTGATGTAATTTATAGACAGGCATCATCTTCATCTCTTAAATATTTGGACTCAGCCTATCACTCTGCCTTGAGATTCATAACCGGTCATGTCTATGGTACACATCATTGTATTTTATATGAAAGTGTTCTCTCCAAGAGAGACGTGAACCTCACTGGTATCTGTTTATCTATAAGGCTCTTGTTGGAAAACTACCACACTACCTTACAGAACTTCTCCGTTACTCTCTGTACTTCTACCTTATCATACTCGCCCTGCTGACTGGCTTTTGCTTCATGTTCCACGAGCTTGGTCTGAACTTGGAAAAACTGGTTTTAACTTTAGTGCACCTGACTCCTGGAACAAATTACACTTCCTTAAAATCAACTCACTTGTGCCTTTTGGACAATTTAGAAATCTGGTTTTAAACCTGCAAACTTCTACTTGTAATCGCTTTACATAATTGTACTTTCTTTTGCATCCTTATTATCCTAATTTATTTATTACCTCATTTTTCCAATTCAGAAAGTTTTAGTGTCGTTCTATTTTTATGTGTTATTTTGTTTTTGTCTTTGTAATTTGTCTCGATGTCATCGTAAATGAGGGCCGCCCCGCAATGATTTCTCAAGTATAAATAAAGGTTGATTGAATAAATGAAAAAAATTATTATAAATAACTTTAGTTGGAGGTCAAAACAGAGTGAGAACACATGAAATGTCACTAATAACTCCTCATTGCATAGGATCACTGTGTGCACACACAGCTACAGCCAACATTTACCAATAAGTCGGTCTGTTAAGTCTGATAGATGTTTATAACAGAGTTTCACAGTTCACCTTCTTTTGTTTCTTTTTAGGGATGTTGCTGTGTTTCCAGACCTCAGCATTGAACTTACTGGTAGCAATGATTAGGAAAAATAAAACCACATTGTTATAAACCCAAATTATCTTTTAGTTGAAAGTAAAAGACAAGCATGGATATGTGTGATGAGAACAGCAGCCTACTCTTAGCCTCCTAACAACACTGATTAGTAAGGGGAGCCCTGGAGCCAGTTAATTGGAGACTGGCAGACACCCACCCACAGAGGGACAGAGATCCCCACCCCTCCAGAGCCCCTCAACAGGGTGACAAGTGTGTGTGTGTGTGTGTGATGGGTGGGTTACTGAGGTTGTTAACAGGGGCCCCTAATCCTGGGGCCGGGCTCTAATCTTGCCTGCCTGTCTGTTGTGGACTGTGACCCTGATGGCGCGTGTCTCTGAGTACCCCCTCCACACTACACACACACCCTGGTCAACCTGTTACCCCTCACATCTGATGAGACACAGCAGCTGAGACAGCAGAGGACTTGATATACACACACTCAAGGAAACAACACACAGGCACATCACAAATCCATGCAGAGCGTATACTACACAAACTCAAATTGACACAATCTGACAAAGACATATGCGCCAACACACAAAAATGCACACATCACCAGGAGGATGCTGTAACACACACACACACACACACACACACACACACACAGCTGACAGTGCCACAGCAGCCTTACAAAAACAAACAGTTGAGCTACTAGAAATACCAGAGCAAGAGATTAGAGTGAAGGCCTGAAAACTGAAACCAACACAAAACACATCCTGCAGATTCCAGCAGCAAAGAGAAAATAAACATTTTTATTCATGCCAACCTGCTACTACCGGCCAATCAAATCCTTGATTTGTGCTTGTAGAGTAGCAAACCTCTTATTACAGTCACTGTTTAGAGCCAATTACAATTAGTTGTGATTACTTTGTGAATTCAGAGTCAGAACAATCTGACTGAAAACTTTTTCTAGACTGTCAATGAAGGGTGATTATCAGGCACATAGATGGAAAAGAACTACAATTCAGCACCTGCAGATTGTATAACAAAACACAACTACTATTTCACCATTTCTCAACAGTAATGGAATCAAAATAGTACTTAATCAAAATAGAAACTCATTCAGATTTGGTACCAAATCCATTCACTTTAAACCAGCTGCATTAATATCTGTAACCACAGAAGAAACGTTTAGCAGTGGTGACCAACCATAAATAACTACAACTTTAACCAGATTTAGAGGCAGACTGAGATATTTTTGTCTTCCTGATGGTGAACAAAAGATGCAAACAAAAACTATGAAGGCAAATGAGAAGAGAGATGCTTTTCCACATAGAAACATCACTAGTCATGATCTTTTAGACAAATCACAGACACAGTGGGAATTAATATCACAATAGGCTGCGACAACATCACGTGAAAATCTCGTTATATAAAATGATGTTCATCTCGTTGAACTGCAACTTGCGTACCAAGTTAAATGCAATTTTCAAATATAATTTTTGTTCCACATCTTAATTTTTACATTTTAATAAACATTTATTAATAACTTAATATCCTTCAATTCTGCTTTTAAACCACTGTTGTTTCCATACTCAAAGGAAAGGCTCTCATCAAAGGTGGCTTTGTTTGTCTCTATATAATCCAAACAAAGATTCAATTGGGTGCATGTGAAGTTAAAAATACTTTAAGATAAAGTGACTGAAACAGGATTTCCAAAGTCCTTTTTCAAAAGAAACAAAATACCAGAGCTCCCCTGGAGCTTCTGTTAAAAAAACAAAACAAGCACTAATTAGAATTATCACCAAAACTATAACCTCATCATTTATCACTACTTCCTGATAAAATGGTCCGATATCGGATAACAAACAAAACCAGCCAGCAAGTTTCTGGTTCTGTAACTGAACAAAAACAGCAACTTCACACGCAATTACTGGCCTGTAAGAACAAGTTAAACCACTTTTATGCAGTATTAATCTGCACCTTTCAAAATACAAGTAAAGTTAAGAGGGATTTACAAACTTAATAGCCACTCAGAGGACACATTTAACCTCTCAAAAAGTATGCCATGTTAGGCCTTACAAAAATTTAAGGTACAAATGATGCTAAAGAAGCAGTATTTGGCAATGAAAATACTGGATGTGCAATGGCAGCAGTGGAGCAGTATTTGGTAACAGGGAAAAGCCCTGACTCACCAGTCGCCTTTAAACAAATTAGTGCCAGGAAAAAACAAACGATATATCCCTGAAAGAACACCTAGCCTACACTATCACACAAACTATCAACCAGTCAGTTCTCGAGGGGATTCTAATCTTTCTTTTAAAGAACATGTGCAAAAGGGTCAAGTTTAGCCTAGCCAATTTTAAATATATTTAAAAAATTATAAACGCACTAACTTTTAATACTGCCAAATTATTTATGGATGCCATGATTATGTCACATCTAACATATTGTCTGACAAGCTGGGGACAAACTAACAGGCCTGCTGTCATTTTAGATGTAATGCAATTTATTTTAATTTGTTAACCATTGTATTTTAGGATGCCTATCTATTGTCAGCTGGCCGGGACTATAGCTGGAAATTAGCCGTAGAGGCTAAAGCTGCTCCTTTTACTGTACAGTGAATTAAGGGGCACTGTCCACAATATTATAAACTAAACTAATATTGTCTATTATGTTCTAATAGCTGCAGTTGAACTCACCTCAACTGACCACTGACATGTTTGAACTATACAGTACTGCATTAGAGGGGGGGAAAAATGGTATATATCATATCTAAATTAAGGAATATGGTTTGTGTTTTGCTAGTGGAACACTAAAAGGCAAGAAAAATAGTAAATATTTCACAAACCACAGTCAGTAAGCTGAACAGCCGGTCACAAAGCTCCCAGCATGCTGAATCATTTAACCAGCCTTACTAACATACTTTTAGTGTGCGTCAGGGCCCAAAGGGTTAAGCAAGTAGACCAGTATCAGTTCAGTAATTCACAGTTGACAGATTACTGTTAGTGTAACATGGTGAAACGGAGTAGTAGACAGAGGTCATGTAGGTGGTTGTGAAACAGGTGGTGGCAGGTAAAGGATAAAAGAGCGAGAGCAGTATATGGCAGCAGGGCGGCTGAAAGGCTGAGCCAGGATGCTGAATGGAAGAGGAGCTGACCAGTTTGTTCCACACTTCTCTTCCACACCGTTTGCTTAGCCAGCGTGGGCCGCCTCTTAAAACACACAAGTCCCGGCACAAAAATACACATTTACTTCACTGGGCGGTCCTCTGGACAGTAACACAATAACACGACCCCACAGCAAAGCACCCATAAATCTACTTAATGGTGCGTCCGAAAAAACCCACGAAACTAGTGGGTTTACTAAGAACTTAACATTTGCCAAAAAGACGAGGTCAAGTGAGACTTCTTTGCCCAACATGAAAAGGCAAACTGTCTTTGTTTATCATGAATAAACCACCATCAAGAGGTCAGGATAAAAATGAAGAAGAAGAAAGGGGGAAAAAGGACACAAAAAAACTCCAATGGAAATGTGTGAGACAGAAAGACCTGAACAGAGACCTCCCTGACAGAAAGACAGGGATGGATGGAAAACAAAAGGACATCGAGACAGACATATGCAAATCATTTGACAAACATAGGTACATCAGAGAGCTAGGCTTCTGCAGGTTTTGGCAAGGTAATTTAAGGTTTTTTTCCTTTTTCTTAATGCCATTAAAATGAAATTGAAGACAGATGTTATCAGTGAAACAAAGTTTAAAATTGCCGTGACAACAAGAAAGACAACTTCAAAACTGAACACTTAAACATGTTTTAAGAGTTTTAAGGTACAAATTAAGTAATGTTAACTTTTCAGAACCTGCAGATACTCTGAGAAGGATAAACACTTGAGTGATGGACAGGATACTCACGGTGAAGAAGAGGTCCATGACGCGGGTGTCCAGCAGCGCTTCCCTCCAGGTCTCCGTAGGCTTGAGCGTGACGTTCTGCGTGGCCTCAAACATGGCGATGTAGTGGCGCCCCAGTGACCCGCCGCCAGTTAAGGCCAACAACAGCATGAAGAGGAGGAGGAAGAGGAGGTGGAGCGCCACACACAAAACACCAGCTCCTGTCACTAAGCTGCCTCTCAATGGGTATTTTTGGTCTCTGTGTGTGTGAGTCTTTGGTTTGGCTGGCTTGTTAGTCACTTGTTAAATTACTCTCCCTCTCATTAATCCTGTCAAACTTTATTCCACAAAAAAAAATTCTCACCCTCCCTTCTTTGGTTGCTTTGTTTTCTTGTTCTTCTCTTTCTCCCTCGTCAGCTCTTCATCAGCCACAGTTTTCACCCACAAAGGAACTCTTGCCTCTTTCCTGTGTTTTCCCTTCTCCCCTTGTTCCGATCTTTACCCTCTGACACTTCTCTTGTCCTCTTTTTCACCTCTCCTTCCTACACGCACTCCCCTTCCTTGTGCACACTCAGATTTCTCTCCTCTGCTTCCTCACAAATCTCAAACACACTTTCCCTGCAGCCAATCGAGAGTCTGCGTTGCTCTGCCTCTTTGTCCACTCCTCTTTAAGATGTCCTCGAGACTCCTTACTGCCCTGAAACACTCCCTCTCCCTCCTCAGCCAATCACCTTGTCTCTCCTCCTGGCTGCTTTCTAAGACCAAAGCAAAACTCTCTTTGCCCCCATAACACTTAGAAACTTCTATCACACACATTCCTCTCTTTTCTCTCTTGTCCACTTTCCATGTTTTTCACTTTATCCTAACAAGATGTTGTCTCATTGACCACACAACCCACATCACAATCACACTATTCTAAAAACTATAAAAAACATTTTTTATCTTAGCTTTCCAGACATCCTTTACAAGTCTCTATATCTCCACACCACACTGTCCCCTTGTTTTAGACTCTCTAAACCCACAAAAAGACTTTTTTACAAACCCACAACACAAACTTTCTCCCTCCGCAGCCACAACACTTCCTGTCCTTATTCAAGTCTCCTAAGAACACCCACAACATGCTTTCCCCTTAGCTCATCAAGAACAATCCCCCTTTACTACTCTTTCCACACTCAAAATTAGGCTTTTCTCTCACACACACACACACACACACACACACACACACACACACACTTACTTTATCTTAATCAAAGCATCTTACAAACCGCTCTCTTCACACACACCAGTCAAGATTTCAACGCTCACCCCTCAAAACCCTTAAAAAAAAAAACAACATCTTTTCTTTCTCCTTGTCCTTACAACACATACAATCTCCTGAAAAAGGCTTCATGCCAAAACAAGTCAGCAGATTTGTCAGCTTGTTGATTGCGGACAAATGTCCCCAAAGATTCTTTTGCTGTTTTTGTCCTCTTGAATGTCAACTTTGTTTCCGAGAAATAAAAATAAACAATCTCTCTTCACTCTTTCACTAATAAAGTACAACCGATCAAAACTCCTTTTTCCTCTCATCTGTACTCCGTCCATCCCAAGCCTCAGCAAAACAAACTCTCATGACATTTTAAAAACACATTCTTCCATTCATTCGACTCTTTCTTAACTCGCTAACAACCAGTTTTCCTCGTTGACTCCTGACCTCTGGTGGATCAGTGGAGTTTTAAGCGGTCAACATACTGCATAGATTATTTTATTGTCTCCTCTCCAGGATATTGGATGGAGGAATTTTACAAGTACTACTAACACCAATAATAAATGTAGTTTCTTTGTGCAGTTTGTGTTTCAATATTTTATCATCTGCAAATGTTCTTTTGTTTGTAAAACAAAAACAAAAAAAATGATACCCTCCTTCTCTCCGTCTTCCATCACCCGCACAAACAAAACACATAATAGCGCACACAAACCCGTATCGATGCCCTGCGGCTCGGTGACAGCAGGAGGGGGAACCTTCCAGAGGAATGTTTGATCAAAGCCAAACAGCGGCAGAGGCCGGTGAGGTCAAGCATTCCTCCGACACTAGCCCACAGTCACTCCCCATGCACACACCCGAGCACAACACACCACACCACGCTTTTCGGCACAAAAGTTGGCACCTGTCTAAGGGTCTGTGGGATTGTGTGTGTGTGTGTGTGTGTGTGTGTGTGTGTGTGTGTGTGTGTCCCCAATGCTTGGCTTTCAGGCCTTGTTAAAAATAGTCGTGGTGAGGCAGAAGACCTCTATCTGAACCTTTCTGAGGAGGGAAAGAACGAGAAAGAGACCGAAAATAAGTAAGGAGGGTGCTGCAATATGAATAAGATCATGTTTACTTGTATTATGTCAGGGTTTACTAGGGCTGCTCGATTATGGAAAGAAAGAATCGTAAACACGATTATTTTAGTCAATATTGAAATCACGATTATTTTACACGATTACTCATTGACTTTTGGAAAGACGTAGTTATTGAATTTAAAAAGTAGTTAAACAAATCAACAGTGAAAACACCTTGAACTGTGAAATTTCCCCTTTGCAAACGTAATGTGCAAAATAATTGTTTTTCTCGATTACTCCGTTTTTGGATCGTTAGGAGTAGAAATCGTAATCATGATTAAAAATCGATTTATTGCACAGCCCTAGGGTTATCCCATTTATTTCTGATTAGAAAATGTCCTGATTTCCTTTTTCTTATATTCCTCCTCCTCTCACTTGCTTTGAAGTACTCTTGGCCTGCATCTTTCATATCTGTCTTGATTAACCAAGTTAAATGAAAAACACAACCTGGCTGTCTTTTATCTTGCAATTTGTTTGATAAAAGACAGAAAAAAAAGCATGAGGAGAGAGAGAGAGAGAGAGAGAGAGAGAGAGAGAGAGAGAGAGAGAGAGAGAGAGAGAGAGAGAGAGAGAGAGAGAGAGAGAGAGAGAGAGAGAGAGAGAGAGACAGAGAGAGAGACAGAGAGAGAGAGAGAGCGAGAGAGACAGGGAGAGAGAGAGACTTCTTTCCTGCAACAAGTGGGACTGACCAAGTCCTGCAGCGTGCAGACGCGAGGAGGCCATCTCTGTAGGGAGGGACAGCGGTTGTACAAACCCTCCTAAAGATCATATGACTGGGACAAAACTCACAAGAGACCTCAGGAATTATAACTACAAGCTACTTCGACTATTTTACACAGCCGGACGGAGACCTAAAATGGGTCTGAAAGGTTGTGACTCCAAAAAGATAGAAATGCTCCAAATTAGGGGGGAAACAGGATGCTAGAATACAGCAGAATATAAATCTGATTACTTTAAATATTTTTAACTAATAATATGGATGGATGGTTTTATTTGTCACGAAGCACACCAAGTGCACCAAGAATATATATCATCTTTAAGACTTCGAAACTTCATATAACATTATTAATGTAGCAAGGTATTCCTGACTGCTTCTTTCAGTTCTCACTCATGAAACCACCATAAAACATGAATTTACTGTCCCAAAAACAATTCACATAAACTGAAATGGACGTTTTAAACAACTTCTCCTTATTGTGTTAAGTGTTCACTTCAATTTCAAGCTTTTGAATACGAACGGAAAATCTACTTGCTGAGTTGACAAGTGAATTTACAACTTCAACCATACCCACTCTGCTGGAAAAAAAAAAGACAGGCTGCATGTGTGTGTGTTGTACATGCCTCCAGGATGAGTAATGTACACAGAGTGACTAGGACATGTGGCTGTGGGTTTGGTGGGTTTTTAAAAGACATCACCTGCTACTATCTCAACCCTTCCAGCAGGCTCAAGAATAACTAATGCGACACGTCAATTTTCCACTGGAAAGATAAGACGGACAGATAAACAGACACACATTCAACTGACCTAATACACAGCCAATTCAGTCAAGTGATTCACACATGTTTAGTTCCCACATGCGGTTGCCAAATTTGCAGGCACACAGACACATAAACACACATTGTAATACCTTAATTAACACCAGCCACCAGTCAAATGCCAATAAGACTGCTGCTGGAAGTTACTGCCAGTTACTTTGGCAGGGAAACAACCAGCATTTTACGTTTAATTTCCTGCCCCGATTTAAAGCATTCTGACATGACCAAAGCAACCTGACATTTCTTCAGCTTCACATCTTCAGTGACAGACACTTGGACGTCCAGTATTTATGGTTTTGCATGTGAACCTTAGCACAAGTAGCAGGTGTCAATGTACACCTCTCTGCTTCAAAGCATGAGGGAAGCATAGTTGCAAAGCATGAGGGAAGCATAGTTGCAATAAAAAGCCATCAGTCTTTCCTTCATGGGCTGTAATTCAGCATGTGTTGCTATGCATAAACTTACAGCATGACTACAGAAACAGAATATGTGGGCTGAGCCCTGAGAGGCTTATGTGAACCATGAAACCAAACTACAAAGAAACGCCAAAACTTTTAATCCTGTCAATGTTGGGGGTTTGTTCATTTTGTTGACATGCTGATGTTTAGCAGGAATAATGTTCACCATCTTAGTTTAACCTAATAGCATGCAAACATTTGCATAATTAGCACTAAAAATAAGGTGCAGCTGAGGTTGATGGGAATGTCTATATGAACTATTTTTTCAGGTAGTTAGACATAAACAAAATATTGGACAAATTCAAAATGTTGACTTGGTGATGGTGCTATATGGAAAGTCACAGGATCACAAACATTCTTACAATTAATCCAGAGGGTTACATAAACGTCTGTGCCAATCAATTACGTAAATATTGAGCTTCAAGGGAGCACCCAAGTGATTAGCAATTTCCTCCTCTCCGCATCATGGATATCTGTACCATCTGATTACATGGTAATCCATATAATAATTCTCAAGACGTTATACTAAAAACTAAGGATGTCAACCTCGTGGTGGCACTAGAGTAAAAGTCAGGGGATCACCAAAAGTCAGTAGGATTCACCCTCCGGGAAACATGAATTTACGTACAACATGGTATCATATCAAAATCTGATCATCAGTTTTTACGATATTTCAGCCTGGCACAAAGTGGGTCCCTGGAGCCACTGATTTACTAGAAAAAAAATCATGACGGGGTCTTTGCATGTTTGAATGCGTTATTTGCATTGTGTATTTCATATAATGAAAGACACATTACACATTTCCAGCTTCTCTTTCATCAACAATTTCCAGACGTTGTTCGAAGCCCTTCAGAGATCAATTTGATGGTATTTTCATGACCACTGTAAGTAGACAATCTCAGCAATCTAAACATCTTGCTGGCCTGAGCGACCTTCGTGCCTGAGGGTTGCGGATTAGCAAGCCTCTCCTATATCCTCTATTCATTACGGTTGATCCTCCTGACTAAGGATGGACCCGCTGCACAGGAAGACCGGCTGAGTGTCTGCCAGTGGCAGCGTGAAGAGCACAGCGCTTTGCTAAGGCACGTGGTAGGGTTTAAGTGATATATCCTGCTTTAAGTCTTGCCTACAGCCTCGCCATGTGAAATAACAGTCCAGGAATACCTCCTCGCTGACTCCCCTCTCCCCCCCCCCCTCCCCTCCCTTCCCCTTCCCATTTCCTTCTACTGTCACGCTCCCATCTGTTTAGACAGCAGTTGTCATTAATTCTCCCACTACCGACAACAATTAAACCAACAATATATCAATCATGCCACTGTGCTCAAGGTTTCTTTGAGATCAGAAAGTTATAAGATGTGGGTAAAGGGGGCAATTTAGACCTCAGGTTATTGGATGTGAGTTGGACTGTAATTTGTTTCCCTAGCAATCAGTGTGCAAAATACACGCACATCTTTTATATCCAGGCTGGTGCCTGAATTTAAAGTGGCTATGAGGAACTTTCAGGTTCTGTTGATTCTAGAGGCCCCTTTGGACAAATGCGGTAGTGTTTTTAACCACACCTGCTATCGTAAAGGTCTTTTCTAGCGCGTGCCGGTTGGTGCTGTATTACCCACTGTAAAACTGAGTTAGCGTAACCGAGAGGTCATATAGCTGCGATGAATTTTTTGCTGAGACATAAAATCATTCATTTACAATAATGTAATAAAGTGTGTTTGTACTCTAATAACATAAAATAAATTGTTGCATGTAGAGCTATTATGCTATAAAACTAAAAATACTAAATAAAGTAAATCTAAACATTACCTACACAAAATATTTATTTATGGTGTTACGACATTTATTTAATCCTACAAAAAGACAAGAAAAAATGTAAGACCTTAGTAAACATACTTACAAACTAAATTGATACTTTTAAGGCCTTATTTTAAGGGTCTTTTTAATATTAAGACCCTTCGGGACCCTGGTAATAATGAAAGTATTCTACAGTGTTGCGAGGCCTTGTGAAACACAAACTACTTTAAATCTCACACAAGTCAGAAAAGACATGCCCCTAAATGTGCATCAGCATTTTTTAACCTGTCTGTCTACTCCCTGACCTGTGTTTGTTTAGACAGCAGTAGTTGAAGATTCTCTATACAGGTCAGGGCCAAGGCAAACATCCAGCATCAGCTTACACACTCCCAAATGCTAACCTTAACCTGAGGGCCAAACTGCCTATAAATTGACTCCTGAACAGCTAATGAGAATACAGAGCCGGGTCGAGACAAGTGTTAGGACGACAGTCGTCTCTTCAGCACAAGAATAACTCCTGATTGAAGGCTGCTGGGGGTGATTGTTGCTCAGAGAAGTTAATGCAGCTTTTATTACGTCTCACTAAAAATAAGACAAAAATTCTAAAAGTGGAGGTTGCTTCTTCTCTTATGACAAAGTATTCAACTACAAATCAAGTAAGAGACAGACAACAGTGTCTCGATGGAAGAGGTGGGGAAGGCCATGCTTTAATCTGAGTTTTAGTGAGCTGATACACCGTGAAATCTACACATTCCTCTGTAGTGAAGAAAAGAACAGATGGGAGAAAAGAAAATGCTACAGAACAAAAGCGCCACTGGCTTTTATAGCACACAAGATGCATTTAGAGATTCCCTCAAATACCGAATACATCTGAAAAAAACAACAACAAAAAAACACAAAGAGGATCCAGATATGTAGAGTGATCCAGCAGAATAGAGGCAGCAGGGTTGGAGGGTGATCTATCTGTCAGCTCGGACAGCCATTTACAGCACCTGACTTCTGCAGCAGCCTCGAGGCCTGACCACGACCCTGAGCAGAGTCAAGCCTGCTGTGGAGTGACACGGTGTCGTACCGACGCCCGGGGAGCGTGCCTCCACCAGATGACACCAGAGCCGAAGGGTTCAGACGGCGGCGAGGACAGATGACATGCATGCCGCTCGGTTCGTAAGGGAGAAACGCTTTTTAAAAAGGGTCTTTGAGCTGGTTGAGGAGTGTGTGTTAAAGGCGGCGGCTGTCAGCCACGCAATTAAGGAGAGGCCCCCTGATACCCGTGCTGGCATACGTTTGCGTCGCATCACACAGGCACAGACGTGTTTTGACACTTGCAGACAGGCGGCCACACTCATTTAGGCCTCCCAGCGGCCTTCATCAATCTGTTCTCCTTTTCAACAACAGCCCAGACACTTGTAGCCTTTACAAACACTCACATGCACACAGAATTCCAAGGAGAATGCCACTTGATTTGAGAATTCATATGCCATTTCTATGGCCTGAGACAACAAACATAAAGAAACCAGAGAACGACATCTCTATTTCCAGGCAACTAGTACCCTGAGGCCTCATTTTATAAATTAGCCAGCTAGCTTTGCTTCACAGTCACTCAAATGTACTTGATGATTTTGTAAGGATATCTTCAGGTTGCAAGACAGCTACACTTGAAAATCCTTAATGCTACCTCATCCTGAAAATGTGACCAATTTAAGACGCAAAAAAAGAAAAAAAATTGTGATCACTATTTAACATGTTCTGAATTATACTGATTGAATTTTCTCATTGTTTAACCGTCCGTCATTTTTAATTAATTGTATCTACTTTTTATCCTATTTTATCTTATTTGTTAGATTCTAGATTCATGTGTTAGATTTGTTCTGGAGCTAGTTATCCAAGTATTTCACTTCATTTTTTACAAGATTTTAATGTATAGGTGACAATTGAACTTAAAGTGTAAGTGCAAATCTAGTTAAAGAAAATCACGGTTAAGGGAGTTGAACTGGCTGCATTTAGTAAAGGGAGATTATAGTTACATCTAAATAAATTGAAGATTAGAAAGACTTAGCTGTTAAGTGTGGAAGATGCTGACAAATTCTTCTATTATACTATATGTAATTTGATATCACAATATCTATACATATTAAGGTATAGTTCATTAGTGATACAGTACATATTTTGGGAAATCAACTGAAAAGACATTTCGAGGTATAAGCAACCATATGGGGAAAGTCTGACTTTGGCTAATCCATTTAAATAAACATCTGACAGATCCAGGTATTTAATCACATTAATGCAAAAATCCTCCCATCCAAGAACTGCTATAAAGCATTAATACACACTGATATATTAAATGGAAAGATACCTTGGTACAGTGTAAATGGTACAATAAGTTTATATAAATCATATCACCTAAATGTATGTGCAATGCAAGCACACTGAAAAATAGGACTTCTAGTAACTGAATTAAAGATATTTAATATTCAGTATCATGTTTAACCTCAACCCGAAAGGTCCCTAACATGTATAGTAGCTGCACACATATCGAACCGAGAGTGCCAGGCATACCAAGGGGAGCCTCAACAAGCCAAGGCGGGGGTGGCGGGCTGCTGGAATGATACGGAGATGGACACACAGACACCTCTTTGAAAGTGATACATGGCCCTGGCTGGCAGCAAAGCGCCACTCCAGATCCCTTCAGACAGGCAGAGAGGATGCCAGGCTGGTTGGGATTTAGGGTGTAATGAGCCTGGACCATGCGCACGCACACACACACACACACACACACAGTGCCTAAGTTCGCTCAACAATGCGGCCAACTGCAAAGATAACATGGATGTGTGCCTCCCACTACAAAGCAAAATGATGGCCAGATGCATTCCTGGGTACCACATATTTGTACACACACACACACACACACAACCACACACTTTCCTACACAACACTTTTCACAACCTAGGTCTCATTTTTGTACATTTAGCGGTTGACATAGGGAGATACTTTACAAGCCAGTGTGGTTTTATTAGGTCCATTGGGGTAAGCAATGCAAATGGTGCAGTTATCAAATCACAAATCTGCATTTCAGTTATATCATCTCAATTATTTGTAAGTAGGAAAATGTTTGCTATAATTTATAATTACATTACACTTTGACTTACTCTCCAACAAAGTCAAAGTTAAACAGTGAAGTAGGTCTACAAAATCTGAACTTAATAATTTCAATGTTCACTTTTTATTAACTTCCAAAAAAGTTGTTTAGATAATGTTTGGATAAAATATTGAAAACTATCATGATTTTTTTTTTATATAAATTAATTCTGTTGGCAAATTAAGTGTCATGATGCCAGATTTCAGCAGTTAAATTGTTGAATAAAATCTCAAACCAATAAAAGTCGATGGCTAAAACCACCAAAAAAGACCACTGGGAGTTTTAAGATGTTATTCTGTGCCCAACTAGGCGTAATTACTCTGTAAAACACTGTTTTAAATGAAAAGCCATAAACTGTACTTTATGTGGGGTTATGTAGGTAACTCGGACTGACCTGTTTTTTTCTCACCATACTTTTTCGCAGAATGTATCCAATCATGAGTAAAGATCTAGAAATTGTGACTTTTTTTTTTATCCTGACCTTTCCAGGTGTAAGAGTCCACGTTAGCCTCTGACAAAGAAAGGATATGATTGGGTGGCAGGAAGTTCCAGCAGAGGACCTGGTTGGCCAGAGCGAGGTAACGCTGGAAGACAGAGGACATCTGGGCGTTTAGGTTTTCTCTGCGGCTGAACTCCTGCAGCACCTCCATGGTCAACATGAAGATCTGATGCAGGCCCTCCTCCTGGAAGCGAGGGAGATATGGAAGAAGAATGAATTGAGTAATAAAAGCTGAAAGCATTAAGAGCACCTGAAAACACAGAACAGGAGGTGAAGTAGGGAACACACCTGGAACAGACGCTTGCAGCTGCCGTGAAACTCCATGCTGAGGCCAATGCTGCTGGTCTTACTGGAGCTGGAGAACTCACTGAGCAGAGCGGTCAGGATGGAGCAGGCCAGTGTTTGCTGCAGCAGAGAGGGTTGTGTGATCACACAAGACAAATGTTACACAAAGAGTTATACTGTGGTCAAACTTGAGCAACAGCCATCAGTCAAGACCGAAAAGTTAGGTACGTGTGCATCACACTGGAAAACAAGAAAATAAAAGTCTACTGAAAAAAAGTCAGCATTCAACTTGAATTTTCATAGTGCTGTTGATGTACAATACTGCTCCACACTGCAGCACACAAAGGAAAAGGAGCAGCTGCAAAACATTTAAGCAAGTTGTGGTTTGTGGTGAGACAGCTCAGTGAAGAAAAAAAAAGTCTAAGAAAACAAAAACAAGTATGAAATCTCTTGGAACAACATTTTGTTTTCTCCTTTGTGAGGATTACTTGGACGTGATGTTCCGGAGCCACAGTGAAACTGACTTCTGTCAGTGTACATGTTGCATAATAGCCTACAAAATAGTAAAGTACATTGATTTTCGTTGCACTGCAACTGCAAACGTATACTAGAATATGTTGTGTACCGTTGGCATGTGGTAAGGAAATGGGACACAGAATGGACATATTTCCATTCTGGTGCACAACTCTTATAACCTATTCATGGTTAAATGATTACTGGTAAAAAGGCTCTCTCATCTCGGCTATTTCAGGACAAAATCCGTTCTCAAATACAGCTAGTCAAATACAACTACTCTGAATGTAGTTTAGGAGATCAACAGTTGTGGGATTTCATTCCAAACAAACACTACATTAGATTAAACTTCACTGATCACTTCCTCCTGTCTGGTTTAGTGCATGTCAGTTGCTTTCAGCCCTCCACTGGGACACAGTTGTCCTTTTCTACTTTGGGGTTTAGTTAAGGAAACAAATGAAATAGTGCCATCTACTGGATTAAGAGGAGATGCCCAATTTGCTTTTATAATACATACAATGTTTCACCAGTATGCAGAGTCCTTCACAGTACATCACAGCACCACAAATATTTTAGAATGAAAATGCAGAATGTGCACACAAAATCGATCTTAGTGCATGAGCAAAGAAAACAAGACACTCCATATTAAACTTTCTTCTGAAGGAACACGCCAAGGTTAATATAGTTTTAGTTTTTATTTTTCGAAAATGCTTAGTTTTAGTTTAGTTTTTATTAGTTTTAGTCTTTTTTTGTAATATGGGTTATTTGTCGGGGGATTCAAAAAGTATCGTGTAATAATAACTCAACAAAAACATCATACAATTTTAGAAATATGTACTCACAATGTATTGAACAATAACACCAGTACATAAAATGTAGCCTACATATGGTCATAAATATGTAAACAGTCTACACAAGACGCAGTAAGTGCAAAATGTGTAAGTGACGTGTTCCAGGAAAAAACCTAAATAGCCAACAGACTAAAGAAGACATGAACACAGTAAAGTGGCGAAAGTGTTCTCTGTCCTGCTGTTGTCTCCGTCATGCTGCCTGGCCCTGTATCCATACATCTATGCCCGTAACGTTACCGGGGTTAGCTTCTGTTTCGGGGAAAGGGGGCTTTGCGTTCTCCTTTACCTTGTTAAGGTAAGCTAGGTTAGCCTCCTAGCTTGTGCGCGTTTCTCAAATGTACTTTCAAATTCGTGGGATTTTTCCCTGTAATAAATTGTCCATATATTTTACCACCTTCCACTGCAAGGCACTTTTATCTGACACAGTCATAATCAAATAGGACTGCCGCTTTCTTCAGACTTTTGGTACCGCTATGATGCCAGGCGACGAGGCGAGGGGCATGGACTACGTTGTGTTCAATTTGACGTGGAATGTCGGGATTTCTGGGTTCCCAGTCGGAAACTATACATGTCTACGGGAAATGTCATGGTCGGAAAGATATAATGTTATTTGCTCTATGAAAGACATTGACAAAGACGAAAACTAAGGACATTTACTCGATAATTTTATTTTAGTTAGTTTTGCAAACAGACATTACAGTTTTAGTTTAGTTATCGTTTTTTTGTAATGCCTCGTTTTTATTTTTATTTCAGTTAACGACAATGTTTTTTCCCCATCTAGTTTTCGTTATTTCATTCGTTTTCGTTAACGATTATAACCTTGGAACACGCCTGGAGTTTTCTTTCCCCAGTACGGCCATTGTGCCATTTTTTGTAATCAGATCCCATGCAGGAGGTCGGTCACAAATATAATAAATATGATCAAACTGTTCATCTCATGTTTTAAATACACTCAAGTTCTACCATTCATCTGTATTTTGGGTAACTGTTTTGAGTCCGTTTATGTATTCTGAGACTATAAGAACAGGACTGAACAGAGAAAAGATTAGAACACGTACTAGTACAGTCTTTGTTTTGAAAGCCAACCTCAAAACGGCAAACATGGACTATGGACAGGTATTCAATTAGACCAGTGTAGTAAAAAAGTAGAATATTTCCCTCTGAATTGTATTGGAGAAGAAGTATTAAGTAGCAGAAAATGGAAATACAAGTACCTCAAAATAGTATCTAAGAACAGTACTTGTATAAATGTGTTTTGTTACTCTCCACCGCTGGTAGAGGCCGAGATGGTTCTCTGAAACTGATGCATAGTGTCATAAATTATATACTTCTGTGCTCTGTTTGGGTTAGTCCATAAGTAAAATGTATTTACTTCTTAAATTGTTTCATTTTCAGCCTAAATCACATTTTGTAAAGCTGCCTAAAAGTCACCAACACATACCGAAAGGGCTTTGACATAGTGGAAGAAATTTTGATGATTTAATGTGTCATTAATGTGGATGAAAACAAAAAAACATCCCATGATCTTCTAAATCGCTGCACTATGATAATGCATGAGTGCCCTGGTCTATGTTATGTATAGTGATGTCTATAAATTACAGTCATTTTTGTCTTGTTTTCTTGTCAAAAATGCCTTCTGCTGCAACCTAATTTTCCCACGGGGACAATAAACTAAAGTGCTCATATTATGCTTTTTCCCCTTTCATTTATTGTGTTCTATATCTTTTTTGTGCACGTTATAGGTTTACAAAGTGAAAAAGCCCAAAGTCCACCCCAAAGGGACTTAGCATCTTCCAGAGAAAACACTGTTCACAAACTGCTCCAAACTGCTCTATTGTAGTCCAGCCTTTACTTCCGTGACGAACGAGCGTCACTTTGTAACACACATTATAATGCTCGCCTAGCTGCTAGCATGGCACTCCCTCATAGTCTGCTTCTGATTAGCTAGCAGTCCTTACCTAGCTACTGCACATGTGCGACTCCCAACAAAGATGGAATAGAAGTGAGATGTCTCACTCTGTAGCTAAAACAGTGAGCTCAACACACAAAGAGGAGCTGCAGCAATGTGCAGTAAAACAAAAATATGGTGTTTTTTGAAAATTAAACGTGAAAAAATAAGCATAATATGAGCACTTTAACTAAAATTACTTGAACAATGATCGATTATTTGTTCATTGTAACCGACATTTAATCAATTCAAATACATTATGCACGATACATCTGCACATCTGTCTCACCACTGTGGTGTTCCCACTGCTGATGAGCTGTCCGACCTCGTGAAAGATGCTTTTGCAGTTGATACTTTTGTCTAGTGAGCCCCTCTTCACGATGACCGCCACCGCCAGAAGGATCTGCTCACGGACATACTTCTGGAGACTGGAGAGAAACAGGGAGGCGGTTGGAAGAAACACATATGAGATTAACTGAACACTGACCACAAGCAGGGACTGAGAACTGCAGGGAAAACAAAGTGAAAGTGAAATGTTGTCTGTGAGTCTGAGGGTGCAATCACAGCTGCAGCTTATTTTCTTTGGCCTGTATCAAATGGAAAGTTTAACTTAATTTTTTTTTTTTTTTTTTTTAAATCACACTCTCAACTCAAACAAGAGTAAACAGAAATCCTTCTAGCTTGTTTGTTGAACAGAGTTTTGGTAACCTGTCACTGCAACAGGTCAGAGTTTCTGTAACTTGTTCATATAAAATTAGTCTGTGCTCTTCTTCTCTGCTGATTTTACCAGTGTAATACACAAGAAGAAACAGCCGACTATGAACATCAGCCTAGACTTTCCACGTCTGAGGACTTGCAGGCCATCTGTCCAATTCATTTTGGGCATAAAAACCTATTAGTTAAAATAGTTTTTTTTTTTTTTTTAAAGAAAAGGACTGTAAAGCATTTCGGGAATCTTGTTATTTGGAGAATCCCAATTTCAAATGGCATTAATATTACGGTACTTGCACAAACAAATAAGCTACTGCTTGTACAGTACATGCTTATATTTTTTATATTATTTAGCTCGTCAAATAGACCTTTCTACTGTATAGTTGTTGTTGCACCTGTTAGGGCGGAACAAAAGACACCTTTGTCACCCTTATTGGTAGAAAGAATTGTGACCTAATAAGTTCCCATCAAAGCTCCGGCCCACATTCAACCTGAAAAGAGTCTAATCAGCCAGAATAACTGAAAACACGTGTGGGTGTTCAGAAGCTTTAAAGGCTCTTGAATTACTCAATTTTCTGTGCGTCACCAATGGAGGTCTAATAATAAGAGACCTGCAAGACACGGACAGGTTTAATTATGCCCGTTTCCATCTTTCTTACTTGGGTCTCTGTAAGACGTAGGTGAGGAGAAACGCCCGGAGCGACTCGATGCTCGTCTTCTCCAGCAGGATCCACTCCCGCACCACCGCCTCCATGATGGCCGTGGCTGCCTGGAACAGCACATAGTCCACCTTACTGGTCTCTGGAGAGGGGAAAAAAAGAAGGTGCAAGAGGAGAAATACAAAGAAAGGAGAAAAAGAGAAGTGGGTTAAAGCTAAAGTACGTAGTTTATGTCGCCCCCATGAGGAATTCTAAGTAATGACAACAAAACTGGCAGCGCGTCCACATGATACAAGCCTTCCGTGATCGCGCACAAACCCCCCTCCTCCACGCAGTTGCTAGTAGCCAAGGAGGACACGGAGGATTACAAAAACATGAGGGACTCTTCAGAAGAGGTCATTATCTTCACTCGAGTTTCTGCGCGGGAAAATCACCGGACAACAGCATCTTCTGAACATAGTCATACTGAGAAATACAGAGAGAGTTGTGTGGAGCTCATAGTCTTAATTAGCTTTGTAGCAACTCATTTGGCAATGGCTTCAATGTAACGGATGTTCATTAATATCAAAGTTACGCACTAAAGCTTTAAGTGCTGGAAAAAAAATGTCTGCTTTGTAAGCCATTTCTTGCTATGTATGTTATGTATATAATGTGAAAACTGTTTGAAACCCCAAATTAAAGTCATACAATACAATAAAGCCATTTTCACGCTTTGCAGAAATATTGTTGAGTTTAGAGTTGGGAATTCTTAATCAACTAGTTGTTTAAACACAAGTGCTGTCCCAGTTAACATAAAAAAGCAAGCTTTTTAAACTGAAACTGATGTCTTATAGTATGTTATTGCAGATTTCCTGGTGTTATTTCTGGTGCTTTTAACAGCTATAAGCTATATATCGTAAATGTCAATAACAATTCCAAACAAAATTCCCATCCTTCCTTACACAAGTTTCATGATTTGTAATAGATTAGATTAATAGACTGTATTGTTCAAACAAAAGCAGAGATGGTCTTTTTTTGAAACACACATCTTCCTTTGTGGCACATGTTCAAAATCAAGCTAGAGTAACATGGACTCAGTTTGACAGTTTATTGGGTTTAATACAGTCTAATACAAACAGCACTGTAATAAATCCACCCTTCATTGAGGTTATAATGTTTTTCTTTAAATTGTTTTTTAAAAGGTGTTGATTTAACTGTATAGTCATTCTGGAGGATAGCCTGTAGTTTGTGCTGCTGTTGAATTGTACTGCATTACAAAGAGGTGTTTCTAATATTTAGTCTACCCTCACTGAGATAAACATGGTGGACAAAATAAATGAGAACTACTGTATATTCTGACTGTATGGGGGTTCATGACATTAATGGCAGGTCTGTCATCATAACATCAGATTGGATTGACTGAAATGAGTAGTTAAATGCAAACACCTTCCCCGTTTTGAATTCTATAAAAATAATTCATGTTAATTAAAAAAAAAAATCATATAGGTTAAAATTAAGCTGTGCAGTCTTAATTATTATGTCAATAGTTACCTAAGATGTGTTTGCAGATGGCAAAAGGGGATTTGGATTTCCTGAAGGAGAGGAATATGTGTTCAGCATGCTGTCTCTGTTCTGTGCTGACCATGGAGGGCGGTGCCTGTAAAACAAACACACAAAGAAATAACATTTATAGACAAGACTTAGTTTATTTCTACTGTGTTCTGTCTTCTTACTTCAGAGAACATCTAATTCATGTTTATGTTTGTGATTTCAAAGATTTGGTTTGCAGGAATACACTTTTTTTAATAGGACGGTCCTGAATACCACTTTTTGTGCTTCGGCGCTTCGGTACTAATCAACAGCGAATCTTCAAAACTTCAGTGGCGGCAGCCGTGGGGGGAGGTGGGGTAATCAGGACTCGGGGCACGTTCAGACCAACAAAAGCGATCGCCGCAGAGTTTTGCGGCAGTGGTTGTTGCAGGAAACAGTCAGCTGTTACACAAACTGCTGGGCAGTGTTTTGTTTTTTACCCTCATAGTGTTTTAAAACTTTCTTGTGGCAGCGATAGAGGCAGTGATGTTTCCTGTTTACTGAACGGGACTCTCACGCCGCCTCAAAACAGACTGATCACCCGTTACACAGTCTCGCTTTGCCAGACCCTCCTCCAAAGGGGGGGTCAAGAGGGTCTGGCTACTCCACATAGCATTCGGGGATGGGAGGAAAACATGCTCTGGTTTAATGACATTTCTTTAAACCAATCACAATCGTGTTGGGCGGTGCTAAGCACTGGAGAAAAGCCGCAGTGCCGCTGCAAAATAGGCTCGGAAGGAACTTATTTTGGTGGAACGTGTACGTTTAATGGTTGTTTTAGTCATGCAACAGAAAACTCAGATTGGTCATTTTCACAAAACACAGGTTTAGCTCTGTAACATTAGCCTCTGCTTGTATTGTAGCTGCCATGGAATGCATACAAGGTGTTTGGAAATGTTCCTGATGTGCTGTGCATAATGCCTTTAGAGGAACAACATGGCATGTCATATGAAATTCAAAAATACTTTCTACTAGCAGTAGTCATATTTAAAAAACAAAAACTGACATTTATTTTTTACTCATTTTGTCAAAGTTAAGAAATCCAGACGAGAGCCTTCATTTTCAAATTGCTGCTGTATCAACATGAAAATATGAGCCCCAATTGGCTAATTGGCAGCCAATAATGCAGCTGGACAAGTCTGCACCCCCCCCCCCCCAAGAAAGGAGTCACTATAAGTGGTTTGCTAAGATTAGAAACCGTATGTATAGCAATCACTAAGACTGTAGAGTAAACATTCAGCGCTCATTATAAAACCAAAACTAAAAGAGGAATATTACTAGGCCTGTACAAAGCTTTTTTTGTTTAATCTGAAGCTTCTACTGAGGTTTTCGAATTAAGTTTTGAATGTCTGTCGTCATATTTGATGACGTCATCACCCTAAAAACAAATTTAAAAAAATCCTCAATTTGAATGGTCTTTTTTTTATTATTTCAATATGATCTTTTTGTAACGTTTTAAGTAATTTACTATAATAGTGTATAACAGATTTTTTGTTAATGTGGATATAAATGTAATTCATGTTGCTGTTAGATTGCTGCTAGACCGCCGCGTTAATACAGGTATGTGCCTCCCTCTGTGTCCGGCAAGCAGAAGAGCAAGCATGCTGTTTTTGAAAGGCTAATACAGAAGACGCAAGCAAAAAAAAAAAGAAAAAAAAAAAAAAAAAAGCTACGTGGCATTCAAATGTTGATTTAGAATTCAACTGTCAACAATATGAATGAAGTTTCAAAGATTCAAACTATTCGGTACAGCCTTAAGTATTACAATCACACGCCCTGGTATAATACTGTAGTCATACTTTACAGAAGAAGTACAAGACAGTAAATAACAGAAAACCCTCCATGATAACAGCTCAAAATATGACTCACACACACAACTGTGATACAGCTCAGCAGGAAAGTTGCCAGTCCATAATTGCAGTAAAAGCAGCTCTGAAGACCGCAGAGGAAAGAAAAACCTTTTCAACTGAGCGCATACATGTGCGCGCGCACTCACTCACTCTCACACACACACACACACAAATTATAATATTCAGTTTTTGTCAAACTGTTGCAGAGGTGATGTAATGTATTATGCTGTTGAACTGTATTGCATTATACCATGAGGGTCAACTACATTTTAAGAAAGACCTCTTAATATAATGACTACTAATTTTGAATAAGATGTTCTATTCACCATTAAGAGCCTTGTACTGAATGGTACAAAAAGATACAACTTATTGTCACAGCCCTGGTGAATGGAGACACAAAAGGTTCACAATCCCTAAAATAATGCCAGACAATCAATAACAAAAATGTAGACTAAACGGGGAGTTAGTATCACATTCAACAGGGCGATCTGTGTAGGTATGGGAAATCACATACAGGTTAGCTGATGTTAACGCAATGGGCTATGTAAAAAAAGAGAGAAATCTGACATAGTAATACTTTTATTATTTTAGTAATACTAAAAAGTATTAATTTCAGGCGTGTACCAATTCACAATTTGATTGGATGTATTACAATGATTTATCGACCAAATACTAATATTAAAAACTATATATTAGGGCTATGCAATATATCAATGTTATATCGATATCGTGATATAAGATTAGATATTGTCTTAGATTTTGGATATCCTAATATGGCATAAAGTGCCGTCTTTTCATGGTTTTACATGCTGCATTACAGTAAATTGATGTCATTTTTCTAAACTTAGACTGTAGCTGTTCTTATATTTGCCTATACCCACTTTATATTCATACCATTACATCCATGGTAGTGATGATTATTATTCATCACAAATCTTATGTAAACAGTTAACCCTACAGTGGAGCAATATTAAAAAAGGTACTGTACTGGACATTTCTAATTTCAAAGTATTGATTAAAAGTACACTTTCATCCTCCCTCTCTCCACTCGTTTCATTCCTGTCTCTATATTATCTGTCCAATAAAAGGAATAAAATGCCAAAAATAATCAGCACATCTGGGATGAGATTCAGAATGAAAGAAGAGTTTAGCCTTGAGCCCTTTCAAGTGGCTTCTCAGCAGCATAGTAGATGATAAAAATCCAAAATTGATCATGCAATTAAATCAACCTCAAACAAATATAATGTCAGACTGACATCCGCAGTATTGTCCTGTTCAACTGACTTTAAATAAATAGTTAAGTTCACAGTTTATTTAAAACCAGGAGCCTTGTACTGAATTGTAAAACGTATGCTTTAACAAGTTGTGCTTTAACATGTATGTATCATCCATCTAAAAATCCTGCACGCTGTTTAAATAGACTTATACCATGGTCTGGGTGAATACTCGATTCTGATTGGCTGCAGGGTGTCCATAAAAAAGTGATGTAGGACACCTTCTAAAGGAGTTCAGGTGAAACTGTCTGTTTACTGTTCTAAATGAAAGCATGGCATGACATAAACTGTACATAACCACCCACTTCATGTAGCCTATACAAAGCAATATACTAATTTACCCATTCAATATGTATTCCTTTGCCCTATTTTATTTCTTTACAATCTACAGAACACTTGACATGAATAGACATATGTTGTTGGTCATTGTTGCTTTATATATGCAGTATACAGCCACAATATAATGTCCGACTGATAACCACGGCATTGTCCTGTTCAACTGAAAAAACAGTTAAATTCACAGAAATATTAAATCAAGAGCCTTGTACTGAATGGTAAAATATGATGCAACTTATCCTGCTTACTCTGGACACTGAAATATATACGTGTTGATTCATTACACCCAAAACAATGCCAGACATTGCTTACCATCCCTTCACAAGACACCTGCTCACTAACATGTGAAGGCAATGCACTTGCAGTTACTTGTGTGGCGATTTCAAGCAGGATCATATTAAAAAATAATTGGGAAAAAAAAAACGGAGCAACGATACAGTTAAAACCACAAGAAGAAGCAAAATGGCAGAAAGCAAGAAGAAGCTCTAGCTAGCTTATGTATCCAATACACAGACTCATGTCATGACATGCACATGGTTAGCCACTTGCTCTTAGCTGCTGTATTCAGTCATTTACTCCAATGGGAGGCTGGAGGGAGTTGAAAGAGGAGGAAAACGAGGCAAACACTGGATGGAAATGAGTGTTTTAGGAGGTAACGTTACAGGAGAAGCTAAAGCTACAGACCGAGTGAATCAACAGCACCGGGATGCTCCAGCTGCCTCCACAGAGTGAAAAAAAAAAAAAACTTAACAAACTGCAGTTTTTTCAGTAGTTTCTGGAGCCGCGTTGGAAAGCGTCCAAAGCCGGGGGGGATATTTTAGGATGGAGGTGGTTTATGAGAGGAAGGAGGAAAGGGAAGACGAGTGGGAATGTTGGGATTTTTTTTGCGGGATGGAGACAGGCAAGGTAGGGAAGGCGCCATGCATCGCTCACACACATACACCACACCGTTTCTCCGAAAAACTGAACACATTTAACAACAAAAACCGGGAATAACCGCGGGCGTCCCCAAACGCCGAACTCCACCCGACACAGAGGTAACATATATGTCCCGCCCGCCCCTTCGTGGCTACGAAACAACGTTGAATTTCTCACCATTAAAACTTTGGCAGCGCTTTCCAGCTGTGTGATCACTTCTGGTGCACCAACCGCCGCCATCATCGTCGTCCCTCTCCAATGACGCGCCATGCGCTCTGCATTGTGGGATTACAGCCCTACCCGGCAGGGTTCTCTTTAGGGTTCAGGGTTCAACGTGGAGGCAGCGGCTTATGTTATTCAGAAAAGAAGAAATATTTACTGTCAAACTCAAGTCCAGAATTTTTAATATTTAAGTCCTATATATTTAGCAAAAATATGACGATAAAACAGTATAGACAGTAGAAAGTTATATAAAAAGTAACTATTGCGTTTACTCAACTGTAGGCTACATATAGCCTACAATTTTCAGGTACTTGTACTTTACTTGAGTTTTTCTATTGTATGCTTATTTATACTTCTACTCCACTAATTTAATTTTGAAAGCAGATGTTGTACTTTTGACTTCACTACATTTATTTGGCATTAGTTAATTTGCAGATTCCGATTATGAATACAAAATATAAACTAATAAATTATGATGAATTAATATGGATTAGGCTATACATCAGCTCCACCTTTAAAGTGATGAGCACATTAATGCCTTAAAAATTAGGCTATAATCAAGTGATATAATCATTATTCTTAAATGTTCCTTTCTGCATAATAGGACTAAGTGCTTTTACTTTTGGTACTTACATTATATGTTGATGCAAATACTTTTACATAACTAGGAATTTGAATGTAGGATTTGTACTTGTAACAAACACTGTGGTACTGCTACTTTTACTTACGTAAAAGATCTTGGTACTTCTTCCACCAGTGGAAATAGGTAACCCCAGCTGAGTGTAAAATAAGAATAATGTATTGAGCAAACTTTTATGGCAAATCAACACTTCAAAAGGTAAAAAAAAGTAGTTATGTCAGACAAGTACAACAAAATGATGTACAGAGCAGTAGTGGAAAGTAACTTTGCATTTACTCCCAAGTACTTAACTGTACATACTAATAATTTTGAGGTTCTTAATTTTTTTTTAATACTACCTTATACTAAAGCATTTGCACTTTTTACTCCACCACTTATGACAGCTATCCTTTACAGATTAGGATTTGACATACACGAGTTCATAGAAAGATGACGCATAGGTATAAACTACTACTATTGTATATAACAGTTCTTTCATGTAAAAGATTTACTGCCTTTCGAGTTCACATTTCCATCAGGAAAAGTAACATGTCTTAGACTTAGTATTATAAGTACTTATTTATCATCACTGTACCCTCACTATAATTTCTCTTTATCTTTTAAAGGCAGATAAATAAAAAAATTTCAAGAGATAACAGAAATGAAATCCTTCGTTGTATATTACAGTTAATATATCACCTTCCATTCACACATTAATGCACTGAAATAAAGCACAAGTCCAAGTTGGTTAATTTAATTTATACATACATTTTACACACAAGGACTGTGAAAGCATTTTTACAAATTCTCAGTTCATACATAAATGTAAAAAAAGAGATAGCTGTCCCCATTACATCATGTATAATACTGCGTAGACATGGGTTTTTGAACATTAGCACAAGGGGAATTTAAAAAGGGGAAAAAAAGATACAAAAAAATATCTATATCTGTATAAATATCAATTTAAGAGTAACAGAATTGTATCATACATTAAGGAGTGTCAAAGGCAACAAGAGGCTCCTTAGAGTAAAAAATACAAAATGAAAAGGATACACAAGTAAGTCTCGTGAAGAAATCAGATATCAAGTCAGTCAAAGATTGTCAGTCATCACTCTCTAACCTTAGAAACAGAAAACACATCCAGGAAACACCTCACACACTCTGCGGAGAGCTGCGGCTCTCGTTATAAAGCTATTTTTCACAAAGCAGTCCGTCCTGGTCGACGTAGATTGGCAACGAGAGGTTTATGAAAATGGAAGTGGACATCTGGACCAGCTGAGAGGAAGAGCAACACCTGTCTGCCTTAATCTCAATGATGGTGCCCTTGAGCAAGGCACTTCACCCATAATGGATCCAGTGGTGCTGCTCTGTGGAAGACTGCGGTTTATCTGGGAAGCTCACGGGCAACACTGGCTATGTTTACATGGCTTTAGTCCAGTTTAAGTCACTGTTAAACAGTCATGACAAACAGCAAAAAAAATAGGTACTTTCGTATCGTCATTGCATGTGTCAGTCTGTGATGTGAAATTTACAAATGACCCGAGTTGCACCATTGTACAGTGGTGAAAGCCCTGTTTCCCTTTCCTAAAATATGTTGCAGCCAGAGATACATTGAGTTAAAGAAAAATGCCATCTAATTTATTAAGTAATTTATTGTTCTGCCCACTTTCCCTCAAATCAACTGCCTTATTTAATTCTATTTACTTAACGTTATTGACTAGAATAAGAAGATTGTTGGTGCATGTAAACAAAGCCAGTATGAATCTGAAAAAACTTCCACAGATAAAATATAATAACAGTTAAGAGGTCTGAAGAAGATGTTGATGATAATAAGAAGGCAATCTTTTAAGATTGTGCTGCTCACTTTAGAACACAAGGCACATTTACAGAAAAACAAACTTTCAATACATCGTAAGGCAAAAATAAAAAACAAAATCTTCTGTAACAAATCTGATCCTCACATTTTCCATCATCGTTTATGAATTAGAAAAATCTCTTTAAAAAAAGGTTCTGACTTCTTTAACATTCCCAGTCATTAAAGTCAAATTCAGAATACTGTTGGAACAGTTTAGTGTTAATCGACCAAACAGTTCAGTTTGACACAGAGAGAGCAGTTTACTGTTTACTGATTGTCAATAAGCAAGAAAGTACTGGATGATAGTGTCAATACAGAACATGGCACAGGTCTGTAGTAAAAGTTTAAAAAAAAAACACTCAAACTTGTGGTCCTTTCGGATAAATAAAGGCAATGTACCAAACACTAACTCTTTGTTGAAGTATAACCATTTGCGGTTTTGTAAAATAGAGAAAGCTAGTCATTCTTTTTTTCAAATTACATTTCCTGAAGCCAACCTGCCACGCTCCTCCTCTTTCTCTAACCTTTATCTACTCTGTTCCATCTCTTTCTGAACCAGAATCCTTTACACGCTCCTCTCCTGCATTCAGGACCAGCCCGTCTGCAGGAGCTGCAGAGTCTACCATCGTCGTTCTGCAAACACTGATCGTCGTCATCATCACTGTCGTCTCCTCCGTCATCGAGAGGCGACACACACTCCCAACATTCAATTAGAAAGGCACACGGCTCATTACTTTCAAAACCCAAGCACAGTTGGCAACAATGCCAACACTTCTTTAAGCCACAACAAAAGAAAAACAGGCACACATGTAATAACAATTATAATATTAATGTAAATAATATTAAACAATAATAAGCAGCATGTTGTAACTGAAGAGGAAATATATATATAAACCAATATATTTGTACATTTCAGTACTAAAACGTTCAAAAAGGATAATAAGTGTTTAAAAAACTATATATAATGTATTTTTGTATTGCACATAGTACTATCACGTTTGCTAGTGTAAGAACATGTTGCTTTGTGTTTTCATGGCAGCCTCCAGAAGATAAGAGGAGGCTGTTTAAGTTACAATGCAACGCATCTTTGCAAAATAGCTGTAAAATTGTGCATCTTGGTGAATGTGTTCTCATTTGTGTGAGCTTTGTTTCTCAGTCAGAAACCAACTCAGCACCATCTGACCCGTCGGGTCCAGGCTTGTCCCGGCCCTGCTCTGATTTCTCTTAACTTTCTTAAATAAGGTGTCATTCTATTCATCAGTTCTTTCCTTAAAACAAAGCAGGGGGATTCTTCCTGTAATTTACGAGCAGAAATTCACTGCATGTCAGGCTCTATAAACATTACAGTGGTTCAGTCTTTGATCCGGCTAAAACAGAATCGGACTTGATTTTTAGAGCCTCGTCCGGAACTCTACACGAGCTCTTAGTGTAGGTGGAAGATTTTTTTTCTTTTGAAATGGTCAGTTAGAATAGAGGATCAGTAACAGGAAGCATTTTATAAACGCAAGGACATTTGTAACAGCAAACTCTGAGGGAAGAAGGATAAGGCTCCATCTTAAGAACAACATATTACACTGAATTACAGTTGGCACAAAATGAGGCAGCTGTGGATATATAGGATAGATGGAGCAACCAAAAATATGTGGCTAATTTGTTTTACATTTTAGTAAAGCAGATAAAGCAAGTTTATCTGCTACAAATGCAGAAATTTGAAAACTGAATGCTGCCAAAAGGGACACATTTTCTCTCACGCAACAAGAGGGCTGCTAAACTGTTTCTCTCTGTGTGTTAGAGGAACCTGGGAGGATTTGTTTGTCTTAGTCTGAGCCAACGTCTTGAAATATGGACACTGAAATCTACCTGCAGAGACTGCTTTTTTTCACCCTTTACCTCGAGCTGTACTGAATATGCGTGCGCTGAGTGTGTGCACATGCATGCAATGTGTTTTTGTAGCTTATTTTGCAGCAGCTGTGAAAGAGGTCCCCCCCACCCCCGCGATCAATGAGTAAACTGGTTTCACTCATCATTGCTGTGTCTGATATTCGAGTGTAAAGCAGCTCGGGTAGAACAGGACGTAGCTCCGGTGTCAGAAGATCACAGAGATGTTTCAGTCGTCCGTAAGACCCAAGGGTGGAAGGAATGGGACAAGAAACCGCTGGAAGAACCAGAAGTAGTCCTCGAAGTAGAAGCCGTACATTCCCAATAATTTTCTTCTTTCAACCTGTACAGTTTCTGAGTCTTGCTCTTCTAACCGCTTCACCCTTGATGCAGTCAGTCACGTACAAAATGTTGTTTCTTGGTCCCGGATCAGGGGAGTTTTGTATTTGAAGTCATTGTGGACGCACTATAGATTCCACAAGGTGGCGATGTTCATCAATCCTGCTCCTGCAACTTAACAATCACACATGCCAGATATGCTTAAACACACACATACACACCTGTGTGGCATGCACACCTCTACACACAGACGCATACACAGAAGAAGAGCAGTGGTAGGTGGGAGGGTCATGAGCTGAATGATGAGCATTAAAACCTGGTAATAATAGACGCACGCCGCCCAGGAAGCCTGTCAGTCTGCTGCTCTACACGTACACCGGCTCACATCCCTCCCCCTGCTCTCCCTCCTCCTCTTCATCTTCCTCCTCCTCCTCCTCCTCCTCCTCCTCTTCTTCTTCTTGTTCGTCCTCCTCTTCTGGGCCCAGGCTTGGCGACACCTCGCTGGCCTCAAGCGGTTTAGGGTAGCGGAAAGGGCAGCCGTTGTCGTCGAAGAATCTGCGGAAGGTGAACTCGTAGAAAGCGTGCTCCGGGTGCTTCCCGTGCGGGGAGCAGAGCGTGTCCAAGGCCCGAGTGCTGTCCCCGCTGTCCCGCCACGCCCCGGGTCCACCCTCCTCCTCCACGGGGTCAAAGTTGGACGTGTCCATCGGGTGGGCGATCTTGGGTCGGTAGGGTGCCGGTTGCTGCCGCAGATTGCTGGAGAAATCCATCTGGGCGAAGAAGGGGTGAGCCTTGATCTCGCCGGCCCCGTTGGCACCCAGGCGATCCTCCGCGGAGCAGCAGAGACGACCAATGATGTCGACGGCCTCGGGGCTCAGTTTGACCTGGGCAGGCACCTGCAGTGTGCTCTCCCAGTTGATGACCTGTGGAGGGGAGAGACACAATATATCAGGTCACCACAGCTAGCTACAGTGTAGATGTATATACAGATGGTATACTTTAAGAATCTGTTGGATTCACACCTACAATTGATATTGAAAGTTCATTCTTGACCTTGGAAACAGTAGTTTCTGAATATTGTACAATCTTACCATTATTAAACTACAAAAACTCTAAACATGATGTCTGAAGTCACATTTATACCTGGGAACTGCCCAAAAAGAAGCCTGGCCTGCTGCGACTGAACTGATCCAGGGACAACAGGCTGTCATTCATTCATTAATTGGTCAATCATTTTATTTTTTTGAATCAAAGCGGGAATATTTTTCTTCTTCACTGACCTTAATCTGAGTCTCGGTAGGTGTGGGGGCCAGGAAGGGCGGCTGTCCCACCAGCATCTCAAACAGGATCACTCCCACACTCCACCAGTCACACAGCTGGGTGTAACCTGCACAACAGGACACAAATGATTCAGATTAATCTGTAAGTGCAAATACAGCACTAATCCAGTATTGTAAGTATTTGTACAGACACATATTTTATATTGTGTTGGCTCTGTACTTCAGCACATTGATTTGAAACAATAGTGGGTGAGGGTGTGCACATTGACGCTGGATCAACAGTGTACAACCTGTAGCCCTTTTTATACAGAGTTCCACAATTTTTGAACAGTAGGACAAAAATCAGGCTACAATTACCAAAATACCCTCAAATGAAAGCTCACGTCAAAGCAGCAACTATTTTATCTGTGTGGTTAAATAAACTAAAATCAAACCCAAATAAAAAGTTTCTGCAGTCAGAAGACACTTTATTTCAGACACTGTTCAGCTGTATCTGCAGCAATTATCCATCGTGTGTCTCACCCACCTTTGCGTAGCAGCACCTCCGGTGCAATGTAGTTAGGTGTTCCCACCAGGGAGTGAGCCAGGCAGCGCTGGTGCTGCCGGTTGGCGCGCTGCTCAAGCGTCATCAGCCGGTCGCCGCAGCGGCAGTTAGACACGTCGTCCCAGAAGTCACTGGGCTCCATGCTGTCCTGTCTGACGTGGCTCCCTGGAGGCAGAAGAAGGGGAACAATGTTGTTAAACTGCACACTATAAACACACTGTCTGGGTTTGCTGGATGGGAAAGGTAACACTCTGAGCTAACGCCAGCACTTCTGTGGTGCCTTGAAGCATAGCACTTAATGACCAGCAAAAGAAAACTGGCTGGACATGGTAGCTGACAAGTATGAATTTGCGTAAAAATGCAACCTGCAAGCTTATTTTGACAGAACGTGATTTTAAAAACAAGACAATCAAGGATCTAGGATTAGAGTAAATAAATGAAATATATCTGAAATATGATTCTCTATTAGAAAACAGTGAAAGTAAGAAGTTCTAAGAAAAAAAACTGTGATATCACTTTCATTTCTGCATTAGGTTATACAGTACACTGTTACGTAGGTTTCATGTTTAAAAAATCCACTGAATCCTCCCAGAATCTTTCTAAAAATGTGTTGTGACTCATGTGTGTATGTTAAAATACTGCCTCACCTTTCTGGTAGTACTTGGAGTTGTGCGTCCAGCGGAAGCCCGTGCACAGACCAAAGTCCGTCAGCTTGATGTGTCCGTCCAGGTCAATGAGGATGTTGTCGGGCTTGATGTCGCGGTGGATGAAGCCCATCCTGTGGACGCTCTCGATGGCCAGCGTCAGCTCCGCCACGTAGAAGCGTGCCAGAGGTTCGGCGAAGACGCCCATACGGATAAGCAGGCTCATCATGTCTCCTCCGGGGATGTAATCCATGACAAAGTAGAGGCTGTCACGGTCCTGGAAGGAGTAGTAGAGACGCACCACCCACTCGTTGTCTGCTTCCGCCAGGATGTCACGCTCTGCTTTCACGTGGGCCACCTGCGCCAACGGAAGTCATTATAGTTACTGGCTGTGCCTCATTAGTAATGGATTAATACTGTATTAAAAGTAGTGAATGTCTATGTAACTGGTGCAAATTCTTGGGCCCAAACTTAAGACTTCTTCATATATGAACAAAAATCTATTGACTCACCTGGTTGCGGTTAAGGACATCTTTCTTGCGCAGTGTTTTCATGGCATAAAGTGCACCCGTGTCCACTTTACGTGTGAGACACACTTCACCAAAGGCACCTATTCCCAAAGTTTTGATTTTGACAAACATGGACTTGTCCATTTTGGCACGGCGTAGCCTGTTGTAGTTGGACTCTTTCTGGTTCAGCATCTTCCTCATCTGCTCCTGTTCTGCTTCCGAAAGGCCAGCCTGGGCAGAAAGGACAGGGGTTACATAAAGATAGTGACGGGAATAAACACCTTAAAAACATGTACATTGTTTATTTATCTTTATTAAATGACTTAGGAATGTGCCATGAGCTGAACCCGGCGCCCTGACCTTTGTTGTCAAATTTAACTAATTCTGTTATCTAACTGTCTGGGTCTGGCTGTGGTATTTTCTCTAAAAATGCCTTTTAAATCACTTAAAAGCAGGTCAAAAGGACAGAGGCCAAAATCATGACTCAGGACAAGCTCATGCAAATACAAGTGTGAACTCACTGACTTCTCATTCCAAGACAACTATATTGTTGTCTCAAACAAAAGTCCTGAGGGACAAGTCTCTGGATGACAACCTCTTGGACATCACGGCCTCGTACAACTAATTATCATTCTCATGTCCTATACAGACAACAACTTTACCAGACAGCCACTGGTTTAATTTTCTTTCACCACACTATGAAAATCGACTTCCAGAGACTCAAAGCATTCTTTGAGACTGGATAATGTTCACAGTGAACAATGTGCTGCCATCATTTATCTGTGTACATTTTCCTTAGTTGCCTGAGAACTGATGGATGTCTGCTCTGCTGAAAAGCAAAACATGTCCTTTTTTTTTTATTATAATGAAAAATGTCACTGCTTGCAAAATAGTCATTACTACATATGCAAAAATAAACATGCCAACCATGTCTTCCGTTTTAATTTATTTTCTACCTTAATGGATCTAAAGCATGTTTTTAGATTTTACTAAAATGTACTAAAACTAATGAATGGGTGCAGAATTTTTAAAACAAGTCTGAACACCTATGGTGTTCTTTGGAAAATGGTCTGCGATAATATAAACACAATTTGTAGTTAATGGGCTAAAACATGAAAATCACTGGTGTGCTCCTTTAATTCCTATTTAAAGATGCTTTCCAGTGAAGCCAAACACTTAAATGAGGTTATTCAAAAAGCTCCATACAATAGCAAAAGTGATGCAAATTACAGGACATGCAGGGCATCATCACTCAGAGCATGCAGGGGTCTCATACATTGCTGTAGGGCGCTCAAGACACTTGCTAAGACTTGCAAGTTCATTTTCAAGACTTCTTTATTGCCTCTTTAATCTCATTGCTTTCTGGGCGGTCTTACCTTGGACATCTCTTGTTCCAACTGAAGCCTGCGGTTCAGTTTCTGCTGGTGGGTCTTCATCACATTCTCTATGTGCTGCTCCATGTAGAACTTGAAGGCAAAAGGTGAGTAGGTCTTAATCCGTGACTCTCTCTTCTCTTCATCACGTCCATTCTTCCTCACCGGAACAGGTGACGTCTGGATCTGCTTCTTGTCTTTCACCGTTTTTTCTCCCTTGCCCATCTTCGTCTTCTCTTTCACCTGCTGTCTCTCCTCGGCCTTTCCGCTCCCTCCACTGTCACCACGTGTGCTTCTGGCAGCAGGGCTGCTGAGGTCTTGAGCTCCACACATGACTCCGGCTCCTTCCTCTGGCCCAGACATGAGCAGGTTTTTGGGGTAAGGTGGCGGTGGGCAGCGTGGCTCCGGAGCAGGCTCAAGAGTATAGGTCTCCTCTGGCATGTAGGTCAGAGGCTCCGCTGCGTCCTGGGCCTGAGCAGTCATCCAGCTGGGGTGACATGGTCCCACAGCCGTCTTAGGTTCTGGCCTCATCACACGGATACTCTTGACCGGCTGTTGGATGGGCGGGGATGTAACGGCCGTGATGGTGTTCGGAGGGCCCAAGGAGGAGTCCTGTTTGCCAGCTGTGGGGGGCGCAGTCATCGCAGGCCGGACACCATTGGGCCCCGCAGAGCGACTGTTGAAGGAGTTGGTTCTGCTGGGGACACGCACCTCCCCCCTGAATGGGCCCTGGGGCTGGGGTTGCCTGGCTTGAGGAGCACCTTCAGGACCTGGAGGCCCTGCCCAGTGGTGCTCATACAGGTCCAGGTTGAGGCTAGCTCTGGATGGTGTCATCAATCCCTGGGGCATATCGGAGAAGTCAGGGCCCATGGCTGCCACCCCACCTGGGGAACGGGACATCATGTGGACCTGGTGGGAGGTGGGGCTGGCCTGGCGTGGGTGGGAATGAGAGGACAGGTACAGGTTAGCAGGGTATCCTCCCCCTCCTGGACCATTCTGGCCCATGGCCCCTTTCCCCTGCATGTTGACATAGTTGTCTGGGGGCGCCATGGGGGGTGGTGCCATCTTGTTCTGGAAGGAGGCGGTCCTCTTAACTCCATAGCCAGCAGGCTCCATCATGTGCGGCCTGGCGTGGCCGTAGTCATAGTGGGGGCTGGGGACAGGGCCCCCTGGTGGCTGAGACTGGAGCTGCAGAGGCTGGCCAGGGACGTTGTAGCTCATCATGGGCCCGTGCTGCTCCATACCGCCAGGGTAGCCCTTCTGCTGGGCCCCTGGAGGGTACATGGTGTTGGCTGGGTTGCTTTGGGTGGCCATCACTTGTGGATAGGTGCCCATACTGGGAGGTCGCCCCATCGGGTTTCCCATAGCAGGGCCCTGTGTCCCACCAGATGGAGGCATCATGTAGTTCATTACGGGGGGAGCGCTCATGTAGGGTCTGGGCATCTCACCCTCAGGGCCGTATCCGCCTGCCCCCTCGTACATGGGAGCCCCCATCTGGTGGTACTGAGGCATGACACCAGCCTCGCCTGGAGCCTCTAATGCAGGTCGGTGGTCCATTGAGTTTGGCATGCCAGCTTTTCCTGAAAGGAGAAGGAATATGATCACTCAATATATAAAGTAACAATAGCAATTCGAACAAACTTCCGGTAAGTAACTAGATCAATAAGCACATACAGTAAATATATGTAGTGAAGAGATGTGCAGAGCTATAAAATCTACTAGCCATTGTCAACTTATTGAGGTTGTATTTGTACCTGGAGAAGTCTGCTTGATGACACGGACGATGAGCTCATTGCGAGGGTCGAGGTAACCCATTTTGCTGATGTACTCTAAGGCCGCTTCGATGTTCCTACTTCCTGTCTGCTTCAGTGCCCGCACTGCCATCTCCTGTGAAGCACACACACGCACAAACAAAGAGAGATGTTGAGAAACATATTGATCCCCCCCATTTTCATTTAACAAAATGAGCAAAGGTTTTGAAATGCTTTATGTTGTCTCAACACAAGTAGCTGTACAAATAAATAGGTGCCTATATAAAGAGTCTAAAATTGGTTAAAATTTGAATTATAACAACAAGTGTTTGATCAAGGAATAAGTAAAGAAGACTTCAGATCTAGCCAGACATTCAGCTTGCTTTTCATACTCACAAACACACAAGAACACTAAACATAAGCTTTACAAGACATCGCTCTAGGTATCTTCAATTATCTTCAATCAACTCTGTTTTTTAGGTGTTTGGACACCTTCAAGGCACACACATAAAAAAAAAAAAAAAAAAAAACATTGGCCCAGTAGGTGCTCAAGCACCTGCATCCTGGGGTCACATATCAGTGACATCCTGCGCCTGTCACAACACCACACAAAAACATACCACCAAAATGAGGCTTCTGGAAATTGTTATAATACTTCCTAGAAATGGGAATAACGTAAATGTAGGGGGATGGAAAAGGAATCTGTGCCAAGGCAATCATCATATTGCCCCCTAGATAATTAGATTTTTGATTATTTAATGTGAATGACTCAGTAGTTGCAGCAGAAAGAGCTCCTTTCAACTGACTGGTGTTTCTGCAGATTACTAAAAATACATAAACTTTATATCACTACCCACCATTTTCCAAACACGCACTGTGATGCATCTCTTCCCTTCCCAAAAATATCACCTTTATTTATCAGCGGGCGGCACGCACACACACACACACACACACACACACACACACACACACACAATATTGTGAAAAGACTAAATTCAGCATACCAGGATTAAGACATAGATATTGTGAAAAGGATCATGGGATTTTGGAAGCAAACTGCAATAAAAAGACTCCCGCAGCCAAATAATTAGGAATGTCAAGCTGATTTAGTTTGCATATGATACTAAAAAACACTAAAATACCATAATAATAGCTTAAGATTGTAAGATTAAGTAAAATGAGTGGCCTAGCAGCTTCCACAACTTCTCTAGAATATCTATGCAGCATAAGAATTGAATTCTTCATGTAAAATGGTCATTTGATGTGATTATTGCCTGTTGGCTCCCTCCTCAATCACACATGGGGAGCTCATCCCAGGCTCAAACAGGTGGGTCACTGTGAAAGCCCAGAGCTATGTAGGTCACCTATGTGAAAAATGTTGGTTAACCACTTTGGCATTTTCTATTCATCAGCTGCCGTGTAATTTATGCTCGAGACACGGCAGCCAAGTGTGAAGCAGAGCATTCCTTTCGCGTTTACTGCCTTTTATTAAACAATACCAATCATTCCTTTGGTTCTTGTTCTAATTTGAAGCAGGAGATCTTAAAAGCTTTTCAGCTCAAGATTCAAATGAGAAATCCATTCAATACCCTAAACACGTACTTAGGTTGCAGCAAGACACAACCAATTGTTTTATAATAACAATATTTTGAAATGTTGGAATTTATATCAATATAATAAAAATAAAAAAAGCCAAAAGCCAAAATGGCAGTTTAATGGACTTAAATCATAACAAAGAGTTGAGGATACTGTTTTTTAGGTGTTTGGACACCTTCAAGGCACACACATAAAAAATAAAAATAAAAACACAACCAATTCCCCTACATTTACGTGTGTCTATGTGCTTATTGATCTAGTTACTTACAGGAAGTTTGATCGAATTGCTATTGTTACTTTATATGAGTGATCATATTCCTTCTTCTTTCAGGAAGTCACCAGAACATTACAAGAAAAAGGTCATCACAGTGAAAAAGCACAGACAGAAATAATAATATAATATCCTATATATATATATATATATATATATATATACACACATACATACATACACACACACACAGTCATGTGAAAGAATTAGGACACCCATGCTAAAGTTGACTAAAAAGAGGAATACAAAAAAATCATCTTTTGGAAATTGATCTTAATGCCTTAATTAAAAAAATGAGGAAAAATCCAACCTTTAAGGACACCAATTTTGTTTGTGAATGAATAATGTATCGTAAATAAATAAATGTTCTTCCTTAAAATACAGGGGGCATAAGTCAGTACACCCCTATGTTAAATTCCCATAGAGGCAGGCAGATTTTTATTTTTAAAGGCCAGTTATTTCATGGATCCAGGATACTATGCATCCTGATAAAGTTCCCTTGGCCTTTGGAATTAAAATAGCCTCCTCCCCCCCCACATCATCACATAGCCTTCACCATACCTAGAGATTGACATGGTTTTATTTCAGTTAGCCTAATAGCTGGTTTGATTTGCATTGAGAGAGAAGGGTATGTGATGATGTGGGGCTATTTTAATTCCAAAGGCCAAGGGAACTTTATCAGGATGGGGGGGACGGGACGATGAACAACTTCCTGTCTTTTTCACAATAGTAAACCAGTAAACAAACAGGACAGCAGAGTGTGAGGTAAACAGAAAATCTGTCTTTGCCTCTGCGATGGAGCGACCCACACCTAGATGAGGAAATCCCCTCCAATAGCATATGACCTCACTGCAAAGACATCTCAGACCTCAGCCCGGCTGCTCTGACAGAGCAGACATTCAGCCCAGACACTCAGGTGCCCCTTCTGGTCACGCGTAAGTAACAGTAGCCGCAAATGAAAGTCTTTTACAAATGACATTAGGTGGGTTTTATTATGGGGCACAGCAACCCTAACAGTGTTAAATCCTTGCTCCACTCAATAAAATATATTACAACAATGATAAACTATAACTGAGGGTGCTTTAGATTTAAAACCTACATATGTGCATATTTATTGTTACTATATTGTCATTAAAATCTGTTCTTGAGCAGTAACTAAATCCTTAGTATCTAGATATTAAAAAAAAATAGGTGCTCTGCCACTATTATAATAACATGTGAATTATTATTTATGAACTATTGCAATTGCCTCTCTACTGCTCTTCCCAAAAACTCCATTAAATCACAGCACATTCAGGCTGCTGCTGTTGCTGCCAGATTTCTAACAAGAACCAGGAGAACTGAGCACATTGTTCCTACTCTTAAATCTTTACAATGGCTGCAGGATCATTTTAAGAAGATTTTAAAGTGCTGCAGCTAGTTTATAAATCACTCAGCAGCTGAGCAGTCAGATAGAAGTGCCTCGAGTCAGAGACAAAATAGTAAAAATGCATTTAGCAACTTCCTGATGATCTTCAATGTGCAACGTTAGCTGCTTTTACATAACATTAAAACAGTCTTTTAATTATTTTATCCGTTGCACCTTTTTTCCTTTAGTACATTCGGAGCAACATATTGCTGGACTGTCACTGCAATTAAACTATTTACACTCATTGACAGATTATTATTATTATCCCTGTGCAGCCATATTGTGCCTCTTCTGCCTGCAGTTTCTCAGACACACTGGCCACTAGTTTTATTTGTTGGGCGGAAACTAAATCAAAACATACATGATTTAAAAGTAGGACAACGCAGCAACCATGGGCACAGTCAGCTCTCAAAGCCAGGAAATGCCAAGGCCACACACTTTCTATGCCTTGTGTAGTGTGTGTGTGGTGTCCATCACAGTGCGACTATATAGGTGTAAATTCACTACTGCGTGCACACGCCTGCTTTAGTCCCCTCCCGTTGCGCCCATGTTCTCACACACACACACACACACACACACACACACACACACACACACACACACACCACTGTTTATACTCCGTTTCCTGTGTGTTTGTGTGCATGTGTCTGTTGCATTCCTGTGTAGCCAATAGGAAGTGCTGGCTGCCAGAGCCGCCCAGTAAGGTCACATTATGTCTTTCTACCACGTCTCTCCTCATGGTTCCCAAACTTTCAAATTCTAATTTGCGTTAATGGCAAAAAGATAATTACAGAGTTGTACATGGTTTACAACGTGTATAGTACAGTAAGACATATGTTTCAGTATTTTAAAGCCGGCCAACATAGGGAGGGCCGAGCAACGATAACTGTTCAAATGGGGGTAACAGTGCACACCTTCAGACACCTTCTCTCCTTAAAGGCATTCAAAATTGTGTAACGAATGAAAAAAGTGAACTCGAGAGAGAAGATCAAACCCTGACTTCTTTATCACTTCCATACCACGTCGGATTGCTAGTTACTATAAAGTTTCAAAACTGTCAGACACTTTCAAGCCCTTCCAAATTTCAACTGGCTACATTTATTAAACCGCCTCCTGAGTTCAAGATGAGTCATCAAAAATATGTTAATGCTTTACAGGGGAGGGCCTTTGGTATAAACATCTCATTTTATACATAAGGACTCAGGAGAAGAACTTGGAAAATGTATTTTTAATTTGACTGTGTCACTTTAAAGACTATTCTTTTAGTTGCCTTCTTCAATGTGGAATTGTTTATGTGCAACAGAAGATCTCTATTGTTGGACTTCTTCTTCAATAAATTGTATATTTTGTTTCACAGAATAGTAAACCAGCATTTGTATAAAACAAGTATAAAAATATTTGTTTCAAACATTAAAACAGTTCTTAGACAGAAAGTCATATTCAAAGCGAGATATTTAACCCTCAAAAAACCATAAGACTGCTTTTAATTGTTCTGCGCTTCCTCTCATGGATTGTGTGTGTGTGTGTGTGTGTGTGCATGGACTGGGTGGAGGCAGGCCTGGTGACCCCAGCTGTCATGGCGACAGATGTTCCTTGCTCACATTCCTCAGCCCAGGAAGCAGGAATTCAAGCTATTCAGGATAGTCTTTCTCCCATTTCTCTCTCTTTCTCTCTTGAAAACATCCAGGCCACATTTGTACCCTTGTCATAATGGTTGTGGGCCGCAAGCCGCCGAGTTATCCCAAACGCATAATCACCAGCCTACAAACTCTACACACAAACTGCTCCAACAGAAGCACAAACACACTATTTTCTTTGCACGACAATGACAGTCAGTTTTTTTTATATAAGTTTTCTCTTTGACCCAATTCTGAAACGCACTCCAGCATGGGAAAATCAAAGCCATATGGAGGAAATTCAGGAGCAGAGTGCAGATGGATGCCGAGAGGGACGTCCATGCATCATTTCCACACAGATAGCCATAAAATCTGCGCTGTCTTCCTCCACTCTTTATCATCCATGGCACCAACGTGAAAAATCTCCAAGTGTAGCGAGGTTACACCTTACTTAAAAATGATTACAGTGTGAGCCAAGGAAAGCCAAGTCCAACATGCAAACCATGAACACCAATGCATACACTGCTTCCAAGGCACTGCCTGTTGGCCTCATTGTTACATCAACACCGCAGTGTTTGCTTGCTCACACGTCGAAGGCTTTAATATGCTTATCATGCACTGGATTCCTGCATTGCTGCAGTTTGGCCTGTACGTACAGTAGAATGACTGTGAGGACGGCCGAGAACTTCAGGGAAGGGAAACGCTGAACGTACCCCTCCTTCCCCTTTGCTTCCTTTCTTTCCCTGTCATCTCGATGCGTGGCATGCTGCCCCACACCCTCGCTCCCCCTCCAAAACATTTCCTCCCTTTAAAAAAAAAAGTAGTTATGTAACGAGCACAATTGCTCTGTAATTTGCAGCTGGAGAAGACGAGAGAAACAAAGGAGGAGGAGGACGTCGAGCACAGCTGATAAGATTTGGGCTGAAAAAATAAGGTTGCCTCCAGAAGAGGCAAAATAGAAATTAGGTGAGGGGTGTTCAAGGACACAGTAGATGATCTTCAGCAGCCATGAGGGCTCCGGAATACGCTTAAAAAGGAAAAATAGAGACCCACAACATGGTGGCCTAAAAATGGAGGCTGCCTGTCAGAGAAGCTGAAAGACATCCAGAGTAACGGTACTAATGGATTATTAATGACACACAAATATTATACTATATTAGTACGATCAAGTGTGTGTGTAGGGGATGAGAGAAAAGTCGAGGAGGTGTGTAAAGACACATTGTAGTCTGTATTCAACATGTCAAATTAGCATCAGAGGCAGTCTAGAGAGAGAGAGAGAGAGCTCTGGCTGGTCAGACAACTGAATCAGCAATTTTACCCATTTAAGGCAAGTTCTTTTTACTATTTCACCTCTTCCTTTTTCTTTCTTCTTCCACAAACAAATCAACATTAGACCAAAGTAAAGGGAAATATTCTCAAATCAGTTTGCGTAGTTTGTTTTGCTCGTCTTTCAATTATGTTTTTTGGATTATGAACTCAGACTACTTATTTCCTCTCATACATCCATAGACTGTGTGTGTGTGTGTGTGTGTGTGTGTGTGTGTGTGTGTGTGTGTGTGTGTGTGTGTGTGTGTGTGTGAGAGAGCTGTTATTTGGCCATTAGTATTCGCAAGTTCAATGTCTGACAAACAAAATTAGGTGTTGACCTGTCAGCCTTTGTCAGTGCTTGTTGGAGGTCAGGGGAAAGTAAATCATGTCAGCAAGCAACAGACCAGGCATGTGCACAGACAGGCCCCAGGTGGTGCTCAAGCACCTGACCTTTTGATAGCGCCCATGTTGAAACTGACTGTACAACGTGCTTCACAATCCAGGATCAAATGAAACGATCATTAACAGGGAGATGATGCTGTGACAATTTACAGAATGTGGTGTAGACTGCAAAAAAAAAATCATAAAAATTGGCAAACAACTCCACAACTCTCTCAACAGCTAAAACCATGTGTACGCAGGTCGGAAGTCTACATGAGGAAATGGGTGCACCTGGAGGCGCGCACATTCTTCCTTTATAAATAGCAGTGTATGTGTGGTTGTACGCATTTTTTTGTGGGTAGCCTACACATCGTTTATACATCTGGCCCCAGATGTGATGTGTGGAGAGGAGAGCCTGGTTGATGCTTCATGATTCGAACTGAACATAGTCATACTTTGTAGTTTGGATTGGTTGGTTTATTATTTTATTCAGAGAACAGCCTTTTTTTTAATTTTCTCTAAAGATATGTTGTTTTAAATAGTTTAAAATAAGTAAAAGATGTGCTACTGTATGTAACTTTAGTGTTTATATGTAATTATGAGATATACAATTTTTCCGATTAAGCACCTGCCCCCAAAATGTCTGTGCCATGACTGCAACAGACCTACAAATATGCACACAAAAAAAGTTTTTTAAAAAAACACTGTGGCATTTAACTTGATCTATTTTGCTTTGCATGGGAAAACTAAATAGTGGATTCTTGATTACTCGCATTTCTATTGGTACACAATTATTGTATTCAATTATGATGAATCATTCATTCACTGTAATTACGAAACAATTATTCAAAATGTGCATTCCTAGCAAGAATGGAACAAACACATATCGACGGAGACACAGCGGGACAAAGACCAGAGACAGAGGAGGAGGAGAGGCCACACATTGGGTGGCGACTCAACAGCAGCAGAAGGAACTGTTCCACCCTGCTGCAATTGAATGTCCACTTCCTGTTTGTATTGACTCTCCCCCCGTACTGCTCTGGTGCATTCACAATGGTGGAAGCAATGGAGGTCAACTAGCCTCCTAGGTTTCAATGCCGCAGCCGTTGGAGCCTGCAAGTTATTCACAGTTCCTTCTGTTATCTTTGACAGATGTTTGAAATACACTGAAGGAGCGTGTCAGGTTTAAAATGAACTTTCAAGCTCTCCTGCCAAACCTAGAGTAAGTTGTTCTATAGAAAAAAAGAATTTCATACACTATATTTCTGCATTTTCAGATTTTTAAAACATGTAACCCTGTAAACGTTAATGTCAGTAAAAGATACATACATTTGAAAGACAGAATACAAGTTTCCTTTAAGATCTAAGATCTATTCAAATAATTAACTGCTGCGCCCCACTAGCGACAGACAGCATCATAACTCCACTGTAGCGGGGAGAATTTCTTCACAGTGTTGTGCATGGGCTTGAGCTGAGCATTCTTCACATGCCAAGCTCCATCGCAGAGCCCTTTAACCACCGGTCGGTGCACCGAATCTAAATTGCACCAGCTGCATTTTGTGATGACATGCCGACATTCATCATTAATCAAACCTGCCTCATTCACTTCACTTAGAAACATTTCAAAGAACGCTTTTCAACAGTTCCGTAAGAGAAGATACTGATTAACATGATGACTTGGTTTTGGCTGCTAGTCAGACAATACATGCAGTAATTAATTCGTATTCAGTGTTGACAGTGGCTCTGAAGCCAAAAATACAGACTTCCTCATTAATGTTTAGAGAATCTATGTGGCGTCATATAGATAGATAGATAGACTGTCAAACTGCAGAATAAAAGAAAGTTCTTGGGCGTTCATCGTTTGTGTTTGTTCATGTTTCACAAAGGGTTTAACCTGAGCCTGACTGACAACAAAGATAGAAATCATATCACATCCATACAGGGATAGTAGTATACAGTTGTTAAAACATAATAAAATATATGACACACTGGTATCAGATCGGTACTCGGTATCGGCCGATACGCAAGTTCAGGTATCAGAATCGGTATCGGGAAGCAAAAAAATGGTATCGGGCCATCTCTAGTGTCATGACATTTAATAAGCTTTCAAACTGGACTTCCTGGTTCATATTTCATCTTCCAATAGTACATTGTAGCAACAAACCCACATCATAGCGACCCTCAGTGCATTGTTATTGCTACTGTTAGATTGAAACTAAGTGTGCTCAGTTTCAATTCAATTTTTTTTGTTGTATCAAATCATAACAGTTATCGCAAGACACTTTATAGACAGAGTAGGTCTAGACCACACTCTATAATTGACAAAGACCCAACAATTCCAATAATTTCATTGCCCCATTGCAACATGAAGCATGTCCTTATCCAGAACAAGTGCAATGAATTGTAGAAGTAGTCCACTTACGTACTCTGTGTCAAACAGCATGAAATCCGTTTTTTTGGACATGCATGAGAGCCATTTCACAACCTGAGAAACTCTTCAAACTTAACTGAAGCTGTAAATATGGGAGATAAAATGGTTCGAAAAGTTTTGAGATAAAATGTTGTGGTTTGATGTTGATGTCAACTCTTCTTCAACTCCAGGGAAGTGAAGTGACCCCTGATTAACAGCAGCCACATGACACCTTTATTCAGTTATTTCTGAGGCTGAAGGTTGAGTGTAAAAGAGGCCCTCACTTCCAGGGGAAACACTCCTCCCTCCTCACTCTTCTCCAGAGACGTTTGATGGCGCTCTCGCATTCCTTTGTGCGGGACAGAGGGACTAAACGGCAAACAGCCCAGTTGGGAAATCCACCTAATATTTCAACATTTCAATGTGAAGCCCCGCGTTACGTAACCACAGTGCTGTACACTTGGCAGGGAAGAATTGTATTGCATTACATCTAAGAGTGTATGGCACTCTTGACTTCATTAAAAATTCCTGACTGAAGGAGGCAGAGCAGATTCGTCAATCTGAGTGAAGTGGCAGTGAGCAACACTTGCTAAGACCCTAACGTATTCATACTCTGTATGAACTACACTACACCCTCTGTCTCAAGGCTTCTTGTGGATGTCTCACACATTCATACAGTAGGGGTGTAAAAATATATGGTGGCACAATATATTGCAACACAAAAATGTGAAAATAGCATAATGGCAATGAAAAACCATGCATGCCATAAGTGTCAACTGCTTCCTGTAAATCTTAACAAGCTTGCAGCAGTTGTCCTATACCTAAAATGACATTGTTTTGTCAAAACACACCAAAAACATATTCAACCAAGTTGACATTTCTTTTTTATCTATATGAGGACATTCTCATCCATTCACATTTGTATTCATTCATATTTTACTTTAGTTTAATGAGATAAAGATAAAAGAACCTTTATGTTTTCAGGAATATTCTTTAGGAAATTCTATTATATGCATTTTCAGTACATTGTAAACTTTAAAAGTGTTTATAGATAAAATATCCAGTTGGAATTTGGTTTTTGTGGCTAATACAGTTAGAAATTCTTTTAATATAATAAAGCAGACTGACTCACTGAGTTACAACTAGGGGTGCATTAGCCTAGAAATCTAGCCGCATGCTAGCCGGCTTATGACTGCTGCTGCTGGGAACAGCGGCCTTCTGTAAGAAAACTTGTTTTATTTGTTATGAATCTATTTTAATGAGTTTTCCCATAACTTTTGTAATTTTACAAAAATAAAAGTTTAAAAATATTGAAATTAATATCGATATAGCAACATTCACACTCAATATCACATTTTGTCAATATCGTGCAACCCTAGTTACAACGTAGCCTACAAAGCACTAATACGAACCCAGATATTAAAGGGATGGTTAGATTGGTATAGAACAGAAGAGAGGTGCAGCATCCGAAGCACATCCTCATGCCCAGGAGAGGACCATACACCCCACTGTGTGTGTGTGTAGCATGTGTCTTGACAGTTTGTAGGGGTGACAAACTGTCAAGACACATGCTACACACACACACACACACACACACACACACACACACACACACACACACACTCACTCACTCACTCACTCTGTGTCTTGCTATCTCTCTGGCTTACCTGGTCACAGCCGGCGTTAACCAGCTCCTGCAGCATCTGCCGGTTGACCTCCCCGGCGCCTGCAGGCTGCCCTGACCCGGAAGATGGACCCGACTCATTGGCAAAGGGCATGAGGGACCTGCGGATTTCCCGCAAGGCATTCTGGTAGTTGTTGAACTTCTGCGGGGGTCGCATCTGCTGCTGTCGGCTGGTTGTGTCTTTCCCGCTCTTGCAGTCGGCCCCTCTGCCACCGTCTGTCCGAGAACTGCCCCCATGCAGGGCCTGGCTCACTAGCTTTGCCGGCTGCTTCAAACCCTCCTTGATCTCCTGAAGCCTCTGGCGTGTGTTGCCCACATACGGGGCAGCTGGGAAAGTCTTGGGCCTCATTGCCTTAGTGCCCAGGGAAGGCACCTACTCTAAAAGGGAAACACACACACACACACACACACACACACACACACACACACACACAGGCACTCCCCCACACCGTCCAAAAGATCCTTTTCAAGCTGGCTGACCTAAATAGTAAAGAGTCTCCACGAGCACAGATCGGAGGCACAGATTTGGAAGTATTTGTTTGTGTCTCTCTTTGTGTTTCTGATTCCTGCTGATGCTGGTGGGCTGGATGAAGGTGAGGTGTGGTACTACAGGCATTCCATGGTGTGATTTTCAAGGCTCAGGTTCCAGCTTATTCCAGGAAATGCAGCCGGTCCCCAGGGCACCGCAGAGCCAAACCATGATGCTGCCAATCTTCGCCTGTGAAGAAGGGGATGGAGTTAGAGCCTGGTGACTGCGGTCATGCATTGTGTTCATGTTTTTTTTTTTTTTATATTCTAAAATTAAAGCTAGCGCTGGGCAATTTACATCTTAAGCACAAAAACACCAAATATGTAGAAGTGAACCAGATAGGACACTGCTGAGGGTCTCAGACATTCTGCTGTAATAGAAGTTAACAGCCTGGGAATTTTAAATATGTTGGCGGCTGAAATCCTACTACTTTTAATGTATCATACACGTTGATATCAGTGCATTGCAGCAGGATATTGATTAACCACACCAATATAACATGTGTTTTACATTTAAATGACAATGTTTTGAAATTTGGACACTTGTATTCCCCATCAGGTTTTAATAACATCTTCTGTGGCATCACATCAGAGGTGGATAATATCAGCTGTTATCTCGTATTTAAAACAAGGTCTATTCCAGCCTGATATTAGCGTAACCTTACTTCTTAATAGGTCAAAAATTTCACAACAAAATGTCTTGATCTTTAGTAATGGTTACAGAATGTGATAAGCGCCACATGGGACCCGTTTGAGACTGGTAAAACCTGGAATTCTGGAAGTCTGATTCAGTATTAGTAGTGCATGAGCAGTACTGGTGCATACCTAATGCATAATTCAGGAATGCTAGGGGTCATGAAACACTGACCCTCCACACTCCATCAACGCATTGCAGTGGTTGCACAAGTCAGCCCATCACTACATACTTCTGCTACGTGGTCATCGGTAAACACCCTTGTGACAGCGAGCTCCGACGTGGGGTCAAAACCAGCGGCCCTCCCTGCGGCAACCTCTCTGCCTGTGATGCTCCCCTGTGATCAGACATTTAACACCATTTGACCGTCTTATCTGGAGGAGCATACTCCGCATTCTGCCACAGCAGCGTTACTCCTCCAGGGCAGATGGGATGACGTGTGGAGTAAATGCACATTTTCCTGTCCCGAGCCTCACGTGAGGACCTGCAGTCCAATGTGGAACGCTCACACAATGAGACGTGAGGGGTTTGTGAGGTTATATCAATGATATTAAGCACAGAATTCACAACAAACACTGACGGACAGGGGCGCAAGTTGTATTTGGTTATAATCGTAAATCCAAAGCTTATGAACTATGACAAAGATTGTGTGTTTCTAGGGCTGTGCAATTAATCGAAATGTAATCGAGTGATTATGATTTCGGCTCCCAATGATCACAAAAACAGAATAATCGAGAAAAACATACATGTGTTCTGAATGAAAAAATAAAGTTTAAATAGGAAAAGTACTAAGGCAAATTTTGTTTTTTTTACTGTTGCATTATTTCACTTTTTCCTCTGTTTTTTAAAGTTCAATAATTGCAACATCTTTCCAGAAGTCAACGAGTCATCGTGTTAAATTATGGTGATTTCAATATTGACCGAAATAACCGTGATTATATTTTTTCCCCATAATCGAGCAGCCCTAAGTGTTTCCCACAGGAATTTACTCTTGCCTGGATGAAAAAGTCTCTGAATGATATGTAAACCAGCATATCATCACCACAATAAAACTCCCAAATGACAGGATGAAAACAAGACTAAGACTGTACAGCCATGCCAATGGCTCTGTGGAGCTATCTATGCTTAAAGGAGCTGACGCACCGGGCCGATAATTGGCCGTTGGACAGTCTGGCGAGGTCAGTGACTCGAGTCTGTTTGGTGTGTTCCGTGGTGTCATCCGTCCGAGGGGCCGTCGGCCTTCATTTTGGCCGATTTGACATGTATAATCGGCGGGGCGGGCACTGCCGGCAGTCGGACTCAAATGACCCATCTGATTGGTAGAGTGCTAACCCGGAAACGGGTAGCGGAATGAGCATGACTAGAGTCTCTCAAAATCTGACGAAAATCTTTTAAACTGACCTTTGTTGATCTGAAATGAAGACAGATTCAGCAACTGCATGGCCTATTTCTGGCTTAAAATGTTTTCAGAAACACGTTTCGGTGAACTATTTTAGTATGATAGGAGATCGTATTCTGAACAAGCCGCCATGACAAGTCTGTCTTTGAATTTCTGGAGAAACCAGACCCATGTGACGCGTTCATCGGTGAGGAAAAGTCAGGGGATCACCAAAGTCAAAAGGATTTATCTTCTGCCCCACATGAGATAATTAACTGCCTAAAAATGTTTTGTTAGTTTGTTTATTTTGGTCAAATACTTCAAATGTTACAGAAGTCCGTGAAACCTGAGATGTCACGGTAGGTTTGATATTTGTCGGAATAAGGAAGTGGACGATGTGACGATGTTAGACCATATCTGATCTTCTCAAAGGCCCAAATCATATTTTATTATTTATCTGACCCTTGTCACTACATGCAACACGCCCCTCATTAAGATGAATTAACAGCTTGCATAGTATGACAAAATGGAGATTATGTAATGTTTGCATTTCTAAGTTAATGAGCTTGAGTGCAAGTGATAAAACCAAACCTGAAATAACATCCCAGATGATTGAGAGAAAAGATTTAATCTTAATCTGTATTTATTTACTTACATTTGGGATCAACTAAATTAAAAGTCTCACTTAACCGAGCAATACCCTTGCTGCTGCTGCTTTGCTTTGCCTGTTTGTCCTACTGCTGGTGTATGCTACTCTTGTTCTGTTGTTGTATTGCTAGATGCTTGTGTGCTAGACTGTATGTAATTCAGGGCTGCACGATATGAGGAAAATATGCGACGTGCGATAACGTTGTTGAATATCGCGATAACGATACTACTTCGATGAATAAACATATATATAAGTGTACTCAGTTCTACATTTCTGCTGCTTTCAGTCTTCTACTAAAATGCAACAATTAAATAATTTCCAACACTTTTATTGAACACTGAGTTGAATATAAAAGGCACCACCAAAAAAAAAAAAGCAATGAGATTTAAAACTGCGGTTTTCTAATGATAATTTCTTTCAACTAACAAAAAATCTCTGCGTGTCTTTCACGATATGTCGCAGCCTTTCACGATGTGTTTATTGCGCCAGTTAATATTGCGATGACGATAAAATAACGATATATTGTGCAGCCCTAATGTAATGTTTGTTGTCACGTGTAATGCTTGTTATGCAAGTAGTGGATGTGTTGAAAATGTCTGGATGTGTGTTGCTGTCTTTAATGTTTGACATTTCTCTTTAAGCCCCCCCCCTTGAGAGGCTTTGCTCTTTGCCAGGCTGCCATTGTAAATAAGACTTTGTTCCTAATGACTTGGCTGGTTAATTTGAGGTTATATAAAAATAAAAATTGACAGATGACGGCCCTGAAACTGGCAGGCGGGTTGGTTTCCTGTCTAACTAAGCTGCTCACAAGCTTCAAATATCTTTCTCAGAAAGAGAAAGATTTCCGTTTGGCTGGCAGATGTGGCAAGTATGTCTGGTTTCCAGATACCGATCCGGTTTGGTACCTACATGGAAAAACTGCCAGACACAATCACATCTTGGCAGGTTTCGACACGGCTGTGGTTTGTCTGCTATTCCAACCATTTTGTTAAGCAATTAACATTTAATTGATCTGGTTGTATTTCAAAAAATCTGATTGGCAGGTAGATTAGTAAAAGAAATTCACCCGGTTAATTGAGCAACAATTATCCTGACACATGAAAGTAATTGATGAATGGAAGGCATAGCAGGACACCTTTTAGTGGAATACCATGCCGAGAGGCATAATGACAAGCTGTTCATCATTTTTTTAAAACTTGTTTGTAGTCAGTTTA